>NC_083471.1:26107961-26252961 GCF_030014155.1 Tachysurus vachellii | reverse complement strand
TACACCCAGTGACACTCTGACAGTTTGTTATGAGTGACGTGTGATCCGTACAAATGTGAGGACTCATAAATCAGCCTGTCAGCGACGGGGAGTTAAAAGGCCGACGGCCCGAGGCTTGGCTTTTACAGCGAGCGCTCGTGCTGATGAAACTCTGTGGGCTGCAGAATTATAGCTGTCAGAAACACGCCCACGTCAAAACCCTGAAACTGGTTCTCTCTCTCTCTCTCTCTCTCTCTCTCTCTCTCTCTTAAATGAAACAGAGATGTCTTTCATGCTTTGCTAACTGATAGCACATCACTCTGACACCCTTCAGCTCCGGGTCTGCCAAACTATTCCCATCAAATTGTGCCAATCCAACCATCCAGCCCTGCTTTCATTTCAAAAACACACACACACACACACACACACACACACACACACACACACACACACGTATGTGAGTTACGATGGTGGTTGACAACAGTGTTATCAGGGCTCTGGATTCCGGTGATACTCTAGTCGAGGTGAAGAAAGTCTTGATCTCATTTGCTCTGTGTGTGTGTGTGTGTGTGTGTGTGTGTGCCTGTGTGTGTTTGAACTGTCATTCAGAATCAGTATCATTAGGCAGGGTTAAACTCAGGCCAGTGAGAGGAAGGAGGCTGCAGTGAAACTGTCCGTCTCTCTAGCCATGGTGTTGTGTTGTATTGTGTTGTGTTGCTTTTTGTTGTGTATCACTGCAACACTTCATTCATTTCTCCTACATCCTTTCTTTACTTTCATTTCTTTCCCATTTTTATCCAATTCTTCAACTTCCTTGGCACGGACACAACACGTTCCCATATTGCCAACATGTCTGCATCGTAAAGCTGCTGTTTAAGCCTCAGTCAATCGAAACCACTGAAGAAATGTAGAAAAGTCTTCATCCTGCATGAGGTCCTGTTCCTCTGTGTCACTAAACAGCAGAATTTGCAGCCGTTAAAGGGTCAATCAGTGACGTTTCAGAACCAAATCCACTCTGTGAGCCTTTAGTAAAGTAATTTCTACCATAACGCTGCTGATTTCTTCACTCAGGATGTGTTGATTAGTTTTTTACAGCTCACTCACGTGTACAGGGACGTGTACAGGGACGTGTACAGGGACGTGTACAGGGACGTGTACAGTGGATGCTCTGTACAATTGGGTATAATCAATGACGTAGTGACGTTTTCTGTGATTTATTTATTTAAGTGTACAGAAGGAGTCTCCAGAGTTTAGTACACCTCAGAGTAGATTACTTTCCTTCAACAGCACAATTGAGCTGGACTTAAAAAAATCTGTGGTCATTGTGCTTGACCAATTGATGAGCTGCGAAATATTTAGAGCTCCGCCCACACGTGACAATTACAATGTTTGTGTATAAACACGTCATCGATCTAACTATAAACTCACTGTTTAGATTTATGAATCATTTTATTTCCATTTATATCATGTGTGTCCCTGTAACATTAGCATCATGTGCTTCTATCTCAAAAATGCAGCAGGAGGGGCCAGATAAAAGAGAGAGCGGAAAGTGGGCGGGGCTAAGCCAGGAAAAAGAAGGCCAGGGTCAGAAGGAGGTCTTATTTGTACTCTGGAGTGAAAAGTTCAGAGGAGTCTGGGTGTGTAATGATACTAGGACCATCCATTTAAATGTCTAAACCCTCGTCCCTCCCTTCTCCTGTCATCTCTCTCTCTCTCTCTCTCTCTCTTTCTCCTGAGTCGGGTTGCTGATAGATGAGTCCGAACTCCTGTATTTGCATCCAAATGCATAAACACACACACCAACAAAAACACGCCGGGCAATTTGCTTGATTTATGAGGGGGAGGGAATGTGGGTGGGACATCAACCTTATTGGAAATTCCTCTTCTTCAGTGGATGACAGGGTCACAGGGTCGAACCCAATCCTCCGCCTCCACACTGCTGACTAGAGAACATGTTCAAAAAGCTATTTGTTAATACGTAAAGGCGTCAGTTTCAATTATTTCTTAGTATTTAGCTATAGAAGTGTGCTACGGTAATATAGAACAATTCTCCATTTGGACTGGAAACTACGTTAAACTCTATTACTGTAGTATAATTCTATACTAGTGCATTAAACTCTATTAATGTTATTCTATTTCTATACTGGTGCATTAAACTCTATTACTGTATTATAATTCAATAATGATGCATTAAACTCTATTACTGTATTATAATTCTATAATGATGCATTAAACTCTATTACTGTATTATAATTCTATACTAGTGCATTAAACTCTATTAATGTTATTATAATTCTATACTGGTGCATTAAACTCTATTACTGTATTATAATTCTATAATGATGCATTAAACTTTATTACTGTATTATAATTCTATACTAGTGCATTAAACTCTACTAATGTTATTATAATTCTATACTTGTGCATTAAACTCTATTACTGTATTATAATTCTATAATGATGCATTAAACTTTATTACTGTATTATAATTCTATACTGGTACATTAAACTCTATTACTGTATTATAATTCTATACTAGTGCATTAAACTCTATTACTGTATTATAATTCTATACTGGTGCATTAAACTCTATTACTGTATTATAATTCTATACTGGTGCATTAAACTCTATTACTGTATTATAATTCTATACTAGTGCATTAAACTCTATTACTGTATTATAATTCTATACTGGTGCATTAAACTCTATTACTGTATTATAATTCTATACTGGTGCATTAAACTCTATTACTGTATTATAATTCTATACTAGTGCATTAAACTCTATTACTGTATTATAATTCTATACTAGTGCATTAAACTCTATTACTGTATTATAATTCTATACTAGTGCATTAAACTCTATTACTGATCTCTAATACTAGCACTTGATTAGACTCAGTGCTGTCACTAAATCATAATACCAAACTTTAATACTGTACATTATGATTAGACGATTAAACTTTAATACTATACTGAACTCTAATATTATATTAATTGCCAATACTATAATTTAGAATTTAATATTGAACACAAAGACTATATTCTTAATCCTTAATACTAAACTTTAATACTATTTTCTAATACTAATAACTAATACTCATCTCTGTGTCTTTACCTTTAGACTAAACTAAGATTTATGACTTTAAACTTTAATATTAAACTTCACTAAACTTTACTGTCATTTACGACCCTTTTCTATACCGTAGTGTACGATACCATTTACTCTGAAACTGAGACGGACCAGTGTTCGTGTGTACTTATAGATTTCTATAAAAAATCTGCTGTGACGATTTTCATTGTTAAAAGCGTGACACGAATAAAACTGAATTAGACTGAATGTGTGCACTGTGACCTCTGACCTTTGCAGATGACTTCTACCTGACCCCGGCATGGACGCCAAACTTCCGTCACACACTCTCAAGCTTGCACAACACATTCTCACACCCTCATCTATAAACTGGACGCAGGGGGCTGACATGAGGCCTTCACCCGCTCAAAGAGGAGAAAGTTGGGCAGGGACACACACACATACACACACATACACACACATACACACACACACACACACTGAGAGCCATGGGCCATGTGCCTGCTGTCATTTGTTATTCATTATTCATCAGGCAGATCAAAGGACGCCCGGCAGGAGCTCTGAGGACCCCAGCAAGAGGCAGTCTGTCCTCAACATCCACAGGTCACCTTACGGCGACACACACACACACACACACACACACAGAGTGAGTGAGAGGATATGAGTTCAGTATGTATGTATGTGCAGGCATGTAAGCAGAGAGAGAGAGAGAGTGAGAGAGAGAGAGAGAGAGAGAGAGAGAGAGAGAGAGGGAGAGAGGGAGAGACAGAGAGCCAGACAGAGAGAGACAGACAGACAGACAGACAGAGAGAGACAGACAGACAAAGAGAGAGAGAGAGAGAGAAATCTCTGACCATTCTGAGTAAGTAGTGGTGTGTGTGAACCCTCCTGCTGCTCAGTAGGCATCACTTGCAGCCCGCCGGCCCACTGTCACTTCCTGTAATTAATGAACACTCCACACACTCCAGCAGAGGCCTGGCCTTACCATGAACTCGGCAGGAATTCAGTCACACACAGACACACACATCCATTCTGACACACCTTTTCACACCCTAGTGTTATTTGCATTATTGATTATACTAAACACTTCAGTAGTCAGTAACATGACACGGTTTACTCAGTAAATCATCATGAGAGTTTGGGCTCTAACATTTATAACCTCCAATATCTACAGAAATAGATGTGTGTAACCCAGAAAGGAAGTTACAGCGTTATGAAGATGCAGATGTCTCAGCTTACTCTACAACGGTGAGATATAAATTTCATGGTTTCCTCCATCCCTGAGCTCCAGCTGCTCACATTTATAATTTAAACACTTTGATATTAAATGCTATGAGCTAAAGGTGGATAAAGCAGAGGACAATCCTCAGTACATTCTTCACCAGAACAACAAAAAGAATAGAACTGATTGTGTTTGTGTGTGTGTGTGTGTGTTTTCACTCTTGTTTGCATGTACATGTGTGTGTTTCCCCTGAGCGTGTATGTGTGTGTGTGTACTGTAGAGAAGAGTGAATGATCTGAAGCAGGTCACTCCTGAGGAACAGTGCTGAAGGCTGCCAGAGTTTCCTCGCTGACATTTGGACCACCTTCGATGTCCAAACACTGAACAAAAGTTAAGGTAGCACCTTCATTCCCTCTATTCCTTTTAAAACGGCGAATAAAAAGGAAGGTTTGTGGAGTTACGATCGGAGTAGAGGCAGGAAAGAGTCACCAAAGTGACATTTCCACCATTAGGCTCGGTCTGTAAAAAATTATTTTTATTACTACGTGCAGAAATCGAGCTCCGCTACGGCACTCTTGAGGATTAGCGCTAGAACAAATAGCCGCAGGCTCAGAAATAAATAAAACAGTAACGCGCCGCCTCCATATTTCATTCTGCAGTCATCGAGGGAGTGGGCAGGGAGGCCAAGGCAAACACTCGCAAGTTTGCACTCTCATAAATTAACGGTCTGGCAGCGGAAAGTGGACTAACTAATTCATCAGGAGAAATTCCTCTTCTCTTCTCTTCTCTTCTTCTCTCTTTCTCTGCTCCTCTCTCCCTTTTCTTTCCCTCCCTGTTTAAATATATCGTTTACATTTATCACAAACCCTGACAGGCTTTCTTCATCTTCTTCCTCTTCCGAGACACGAAGGAGGCCATTTTTTAAAAACCGAGTGGCGAGAGTGTTCACAGAGATTAATCTGGATTTCATCTGCTGCAATAATTCAGAGTAATAATAAGAGTGGATGAAGCTGACGAAGGGATTTACGCAGCAGAGCGATTGCTGAACACTAAACGGAGGAAATGTGTTTGACGTTAACGAGAGAGAAGTTCACAGCTCCTTCCTAGCCTGATTTAATCATTTAGAAGCAAATTCTGCTCTGTTTGCTCGATATCATGATCCGTTTACATTTTTATTCACATACAGTACTGTGCAAAAAAAAATACTGTAAACAAAGAACGCTTTCAAAAATGGAAGCGTTAAACATTTATTTTCATAAATGAACAAAATGCAGTGAATGAACAAAAAAGAAATCTAAATCACATCAATATTTGGTGTGACCGCCCTGTGCCTTCTAAACAGCAGCGATTCTTCTAGTTACACTCGCACAAAGTTTTTGAAGGAACTCGACTGGTAGGTTGTTCCAAACATCTCGGAGAACCGACCGCAGATCTTCTGTAGATGTACTGTAGGCTTTCTCACATCCTTCTGTCTCTTCATGTAATCCCAGACACACTGGATGATGTTGAGATCAGGGCTCTGTGGGGGTCGTGTCATCACTTCATGCTGGTGTGAAGGCAAAAGGTAGTAACACCAAATATTGATTTGATTTAGATTTTTCTTTTGTTTGCTCACTTTGCATTTTGTAAATTGACCGAAATAAACACTCATTATTTATATTTCTGAAAGCTTTCTTTGTTTACAGCATTTTTTCACACCTGCCTAAAACTTTTGCACACTTTTGTATTTCTTAGAATTTATAAATTTTTTACTGGTTTAAGTAAAAATTATTTTTCTAGAATTTTTGTAAATACAATTTTTGTATTTGTTAACTTTTGCTAATTTTCGTTGTAATTTAGCGATTTGTCACAATTTCATCTAATTCAAAAATCTCAAAGTTCAAAGTTCATTTAGCCGATTATTTATTCTTAGCTGTTATTCGTTTTCTTCCAAATTTTAATACGTTTTAACTTTTTGAACTATTTTGTTTGCTCATATCTACAAAGTTTGTTTGTAACAGACTTTAAGAAAAGTTTGACTTTATTCTAATTGACCGATTTTAATCTTTAATTGATTTATGATGTAATATTTTCCTCCTAATGTAAATAATGTATATTCATTTTTTCGCTCTCGCTGATTCATGACCTTTAATTTAAGACTTCGTTTTTTACGGATATTTACAGAATTATAACCCAGAAATGAGCTTAGATCATTCATACAGTGAAACATATTCCGGTCTATAAGTCTATAAAAGACAAACAGGAACATTTTCTTTCACGCTGATCCAAGACTAGATTTCTGAACTCAATCAAACTCTCGCTCCAGAAAACAGGATGTGTGCCAGCTCCTCCTGAGTCGACCTGTGGATACGTTGTGAGAGCTAGTTTCTCCTCTGCCTCCCCCCCCCACCTGGACCCTCGCAGTGGTTTGGCCCAGATAACGTCCTGTTCACCCTCAGGTGGGTCTCCAGCACACAGAGCTGTCCTCAGGATGATTTCACGCCTCTGATGTGATCAGGAGAAATGCGGTTTGGTGCTTTGGCAGGGAAGAGATGGTGTGTGAGGCGGAAAACAGAGAAGGTTTCTGTTCTCTGCTGAAATACGGCTGTTGACAAAGCTGTCACTGCCGGCACTTCAGCATGACGCTTAAATTCAGGCCAGAGGAGGCGAGATGAAACGAGCGAGGCATCTGATATGTTAACTGGTTATTCATACTTCATAAAACGCTTCCAGGCATGATGTCAGGATTAAATTTAAAAGAAATCTTTTGAGGAATGAGGGTTTGTTAAGATGTAAAATATATTTTTTAGGGGCGTGTCTTTATTTCTGAGACGATATGATTCACTGGATGACATCAATGAAGGGCGGTTTTAGTTTAAAGAATCTAGTGTAATAATTTAGATCTGTTTTGATTCAGTATCTTGCAAGTCTGCTTCACTGGGACTGCTGATACTGAGGCCACACCTCCTTTAAAGGGACTGGCAGATACTGAGGCCCCGCCTCCTTTAAAGGGACTGGCAGATACTGAGGCCCCGCCTCCTTTAAAGGGACTGGCAGATACTGAGGCCACACCTTCTTTATTGGGACTTACAGGTACTGAGGCCACACCTCCTTTGCAAGGACTGGCAGGAATTCAGGCCACACCTTTACAGATACTTAAAGGTACTGAGGCCACGCCTCCTTCATGGCTTCACACCTTCTTCACCTCCTTCACTCGGATGGACAGTAAGAGTGGCTGTGCTCCTTTAGCTCCTTCACTGGGACAGACAGCAGGATAAGGCACACCTCTGTCAGGGCTTCACTGTGACTGACAGGATGAAAGGCCACACCTCCTTCACCCACCTTACCATGACTGAAGGTTAATGGTGGCCACATGTCTTGAAAACTGACAGGTACTTAGGCCACGCCTCCTTCACCTCCTTCCCTGTGGTTGACTGACTGTGCTCCTGCTTTAGCTCTGAAGTGAAGTTGATGTCTAGGTTTTTTGGATTTATGAAGTATTTGTTGGCAAACTCCAGCCTGGCAAAAACTGATGTCAGCAAACTGTCTCCTCAATTTAACAGTTGAACACAGACACACACACACAGACACACACAAAAACACACACACACACAGAGTTACTACGGTAACCAAGATATTATCGCAGAGGCCAAAACAGCAAACATGAGCTCTTTCTTCTCTCGGGTGTAGTGTGTAACGTAAACCCTGCTGCTCTGAGCTGCATGCGTCACCTCCACATTCACAGAGTGACTTTGATGAGATGGCCTGTGGCCAAGAATCCACACACACACACACACCTACACACATGGACCCACACACACCTGACTCTGCACGTGTGTATCTAGATGTGGAATTAGCCTTGACGTGTCTTCAAGAACACTGTGCTCCCTAGTTTGTGTTTGTTAACATACTGAAACACACAGTCTCTGTCAGCGTGCATACACACAACTGTGTTACACAAATGACCACATTACACACGTGACTACTTTATAAATGACTGTTACATGACAATGATACACACAAGACCATGTTACACACATGACCATGTTACACACATGACAATGATACACACCTGACCATGTTACACACATGACAATGATACACACAAGACCATGTTACACACATGACCATGTTACACACATGACAATGATACACACCTGACCATGTTACACACATGACAATGTTACACACATGACAATGTTACACACATGATAATGTTACACACATGACCATATTACACACATGATAATGATACACACATAACCATGTTACACACATGACAATGATACACACATAACCATGTTACACACATGACCATGTTACACACATGACCATGTTACACACATGATAATGATACACACATAACCATGTTACACACATGACAATGATACACACATGACCATGTTACACACATGATAATGATACACACATGACCATGTTACACACATGACAATGTTACACACATGATAATGTTACACACATGACCATATTACACACATGATAATGATACACACATAACCATGTTATACACATGACAATGATACACACATGATAATGATACACACATAACCATGTTACACACATTATAATGATACACACATAACCATGTTACACACATAACCATGTTACACGCATGACAATGATACACACATGATAATGATACACAAATGACCATGTTACACACATGATAATGATACACACCTGACCATGTTACACACCTGACCATGTTACACACCTGACCATGTTACACACATGATAATGATACACACATGACCATGTTACACGCATGACAATGATACACACATGATAATGATACACAAATGACCATGTTACACACATGACCATGTTACACACCTGACCATGTTACACACATGACAATGTTACACACCTGACCATGTTACACACATGACAATGTTACACACATGACCATGTTACACACATGACCATGTTACACACATGACCATGTTACACACATGGTAATGATACACACCTGACCATGTTACACACCTGACCATGTTACACACAACAATGTTACACACATGATCATCACATACATGGCTGTTAAACGCATGACAATGATATACACATGACCATGTTACACACACGACTGTCACACTGATCACTGTTAAAGACGTGACACAGATGTGACACATTAAAGATGTGACACACAACATGACTGTTAAACACACAGCTGTTACACACATAACAATGATACACACATGTCTGTTACATACATGTCCATTTTAAATATGACTTACGCCCATGAGAATGTTGACACTGTTACACACCTGACTGTATCACATCACCATTAAACACATGGCACATAACTTACACACACATAACTGTTACACACATGACCATATTACATACATACATGTTACACATATGTTACATATATATTCATACATACATTTTACCTCTCTCACTCCATCATCTCTCTCTCTGAGGCTGTTCTTTTCTCTCTCTCTCTCTCTCTCTCTCAGTCTCTCTCTCTCTCACACACACACACACACACACACACACATACACACACACACACACACAAACAGACACTTCCCCTATAGTCAAAGCTGGCAGTTGAAATCCAAATTAGTGTGTGTGTGTGTGTGTGTGTGTGTGTGTGAGTGAGTGACAGTGAGAGTGAGTGATGGAGTGAGAGAGGCAAATGGGCCGAGGTGGAGAGAATGATGGATAGCACTCATTTTCTTTCATCAGTGTCCATGATTTGTGAGCTTTGGCTGAAGACACACACACACACACACACACACACACACACAAAAATGCTCACATACACACACACACACAAACACACACACAAACACACACATACACTGATCATACCAGGGAAACATTTCACTTTTTTTTTTGGAAGGAATCACAAAAATAGAGATTATGGCATGCACACACACACACACACACACACACGCCATGCTGAAGAATGAGTGTAATTTGTGGATTGGCTGTTTGGCAGAATAATGGCATCCCTCTAGTACTCTTGCCTGATTAAAGCCAACACACTCATCTGTCTCCTCTCTCCATCCATCTATTCAGTGATAGAGAGCAGCCACACACACACACATATACACACTCACACACACACACACACTCACACACACATATACACACACAAAAGAGAGTGGGAACATCTTATAGTCTGAGTATTTGGGGTTAGATTGACTGTATGTAAGTGATTTTTTATTTTTGGGTGAAGACCACTGGCATAAACACTTGGGGTTTTTTGTCCAAAAAAAGAACTAAAGTAATAAAGAAATTAAAAGTTTAAAGTTTAATTCTATTCCATTTTATTTGTATAGTGCTTTTAACAATGGACAGTGTCTTAAAATAGCTTCACAGAAATCTAAACATTTAGATTAAAAATGAGGATGTTTAAAATTAAATTTAAAATTTTACCCAATGAGCAAACCTGAGGGAACTGTAGCCTGTAAATCATTATAAACATACAAAGAGGGATTATAAATCATTATAAACACCAGAGAGTGGGATTAGAAATCATTATAAACACTGAGAGTGGGATTAGAAATCATTATAAACACTGAGAGTGGGATTATACATCATTATAAACACTGAGAGTGGGATTATACATCATTATAAACACCAGAGAGTGGGATTAGAAATCATTATAAACATTGAGAGTGGGATTATACATCATTATAAACACTGAGAGTGGGATTATACATCATTATAAACACTGAGAGTGGGATTATACATCATTATAAACACTGAGAGTGGGATTATACATCATTATAAACACTGAGAGTAGGATTATAAATCATTATAAACACAGAGTGGGATTATAAATCATTATAAACACAGAGTGGGATTATAAATCATTATAAACACTGAGAGTGGGATTATACATCATTATAAACACTGAGAGTGGGATTATACATCATTATAAACACTGAGAGTGGGATTATAAATCATTATAAACACTGAGAGTGGGAGTCAAACACTGTGTACGGTTTTAAGCAGAACTTTGACACATAGAGCCTCCTGGAAAACAGAGAATATTTAAGGTGTTAGTTTTTAGAACTCTGACACTTTTATTCCTGTTTTTAGCTTAAATTTTTTTCCAGACGTTTAGTTTGTAGGTTGGTTTTACCTTCTAATCACTTCCACTGTCTCTCTCTCTCCCTGTCTCTCTGCCTCTCTCTCTCTCTCTCTCTCTCTCTCTCTCTCTCTCCCTTTCTCCTCCTCCATGTGTTAGTAATCATGCAGGCCGAGTTATGGCTCCAGCCGTGTCCTGAATATCGCAGCGTAAACTAGCGATCTGCTGCCTGCTTTCTTGTGGCGATGTGTTTAGCTTGGCAGCGCCGCCGTTTCCCCGCCAGGCCCCGAGCAGCGAGTGGCGCGCGGCCCTAATCACATTACGCCTGCCATATTGTGTGTCAGGCTGTCGGAGCTCATTAAAGACACGCCGTCATGCTCCACTGAGGCCTTTTCCCATGTTTCACTTTTGTCTGGATAATGGCTGTATTGTGTGTGTGTGTGTGTGTGTGTGTGTGTGTGTGTCCGATGAAGTCTAAGACTATGTTATCTCTATGATCAGGCCACATGTTTGATCTGCTTGCTCTTAAGGTCTTGAGATCTTTCACAAACTGCAAATTACTGAATGAAACTTTTTGAGAAATGGGAATGTGTCACACACAGAGGAAACAATTACAGATTTGTATCAGGTTTTGGCTTCTTCTTCTTCTTCTTCTTCATCTTCTTCTTCTTATTATTATTATTAAACACACTATGCTCTGAACTCTATTGTCGTATCATCTCAAATGAAGCTGTTTCCCAGTCGATGGTGAATGATGTCACTGCTAGCTCTATCAGAATCTGGCAAAACATTTTTTTAGATAATTTAAAAGACGTTTTTTAAGACCTCTCGTCTTGTCGGCCATCTTGGATTTATCTTTCTCCTCCAGCGTCAGCATCTGGTAGCCTGCTATCATGTATCTCACATTCAGATGATTAAAATCATAATTAGACTTTAAACAGGAGTCAAACTGAGTTAACGTGTGTTTATATTTGAATCCAGTGATGGACTGAAACTGTTCTCATTAACACTCCTGCTGTGATTCGGCGAATACTGAAGAGCTCGATTTGATTTAATGGGTTTTTTTTTTTGGACAGGTTTTGGAATTGTAAACTTGATATCAGCAGCAGAAACATGACTCATTTTGCTCTTTTTTATGTTGATTTTTTAACTTTTGCATCTTTTGCTGCGTACATTTTAAGGTGAAATGTAGAAAAAGTAAAACTGGATGGATTAATAAAATATTAAATTATTTAAAAAAATAAATAAAATAAAATAAAATAAATAATAATTATTATTATTATTATGACTATTATTATTATGACTATTATTATTATTATTATTATTATTATTATTATTATTATTATTATTATTATATTTTTGGGATTTAAAACGTATTTGTGTGGTATTTAAAGTCTGAAAGAAAGCTGTATTCTTTCAATCCCACTATGTGGATATTTTATTTTATTCTTTTTTAATAAACTCCATGTTTGTGTCCTCAGGAACAACTTTTATCCAGCATGACATTTGGCATATCTAATTTTCCAGAGACTTTTTTTTTCTGGAAACCAATCAGTTTTCTTCAACTTAATCCCTGATGTTGAAAAGCAAGCACTGTTTAACTTTTGCAACATTAATATGTTTACGTGATTGATTGGACTCGTGTAAGTGAAACCACATGAGCAGAACTTTTAAACAAGTCAGCTTTTATTTTCCACGAACTTCACTTATTACGGCTGGTGTAAAGACTGCTGTGGGACGTACGGCCGTTACTCCGAGACCGATCTTCTCCAGTAGATGTGTTGAGTTTCACTGCAGAAGAAACTCCATGATGGTGACAGTTATTACTTTTAAACCATCGCGTAACATAACGACTTGGAACGAACGCATTAATTATTCTCTACTGATTATTTTCTCTCTGCGGGACTGAAACGGTTTGTGGACGTCTCACAGGCGGGAGCAGAAATCACCTCCGCAAAATTTACTGCAGGTGGAGAGAAAAAATGTGTGCATGGATTATTATTATTTTCTTTTTTTTTTGCATGTAGCCTCAAAAACCTCACAGCACCAGAGGAGTTTTTTTTCTTTTACCACTGGCTTAAGGTTATGGAAGCTTATAAATATACACACGTGCAGCATGAAACGAGTCGAGGCTCACATTAATCTGCCAGAATAAAGCGGCCAGAGTGCCGGAGGGTTCTTGATCGAGCCATTACACACACACACACACACACACACACACACACACACAAACATGATGACATTTACACAAATCGATAGCTGCACATAGCAGTTATAAATTCCAGTGAACTGACTCGAACCATAAGGACGCAGTAAAAAGTGAATAATGATCCCATAAATATAAACCTGCGTTCAAGCCAACGTCTGTGTCCACCACTTCGTCCACCTTTTACTATTTATTAGCTATAGATGTTTTTAAGTAATGAATAAAACACACTATTTTCCACTAACAGTGTGAACCCGAAGCGTTTTATTCCTTTCATTCCATGACAGCAATTTGACATCAGTTACACTGTTTATTTATTAAAGATCGACATCTTGGGATTTTGATCTGTTTCTAATTACATTTAATCTTGTCACTGATGTTATAGCAGCTATAAACAGCAGCCTCGCTTTATTCTCCGTAGTTAATAAGAGAAATGAAATGGACCGCAGTTTCACTTGAAACTGTCCTGAAGATGACGTAAAATCAACAGTGTTTACCTCTGAACATCTGTAGACTCCTTCTGTACATGAAAGCATGCCTCATACACGGCCCTGTGAACCAGCTGTGGCTATAGAAAGGATAAAGTATCAGAACCAGGGTGTTAATATCAAGCTGCTGCTGCTCTAGAAAGCTAATAAACACTTCCTGACCAATCAGAGTCCAGAATTCATCAGCAGTGTGATATAAACTGTGTTCGTCACCGTGGACATCACATGAGATTTACAGATTTAGCACAGATAATATAACAGGAAGGGGGGTCACGGTGGCTTAGTCGTTAGGACGTTCGCCTCACACCTCCAGGGTTGGGGGTTCGATTCCCGCCTCCACCTTGTGTGTGTGGAGTTTGCATGTTCTCCCCGTGCCTCGGGGGTTTCCTCCGGGTACTCCGGTTTCCTCCCCTGATCCAAAGACATGCATGGTAGGTTGATTGGCATCTCTGGAAAATTGTCCGTAGTGTGTGATTGCGTGAGTGAATGAGAGTGTGTGTGTGCCCTGTGATGGGTTGGCACTCCGTCCAGGGTGTATCCTGCCTTGATGCCCGATGACGCCTGAGATAGGCACAGGCTCCCCGTGACCCGAGGTAGTTCAGATAAGCGGTAGAAGATGAACGAATGAATGAATGAATATAACAGGAGCTAGCTAGACCAAGATTGCACCAAGATCCTGGAGGAAAGTTGTTCTTCTTTCCTTTCACTGTGTACCACACCAGCTTTGTACACGTGGTTGAAATGACAATAAAAAACTTTTTGACGTGACAAACATTAAATCAGTACATCAGAATGAATCCACACCAGATTTTGTGAGCTTTTGTGTTACGTAAATGTTTTATTTCTCAATGAAATTCTTCTGAATTCTAATGAATTCAGATGAAGTGTTGTACAAAGTGTTAGTGTTTCATTCACACTGAAGGAACCTGAGAGAAAAATTTGTGGTCCTAATTCAATTAGTCAGCTGGTCACGCTCCAAACGCACGTGAATACAGACGCACACTGGAGTGGAACTCGGGTGACGGTGTTGGAGAGATGGGAAAGAAAGGAAAAAGCCCACAGAGAGAAAGACATCAAAGTGATCACACGGCGAGGGGCATCTCTTAATCAGACAGGGCTGATTTGAAGTGCACTCCTGAGGGCGTGACCTGGTCAGGATTCTCTTCTCTCAGGCAGGTGTTTCAGTCCTGCTCTGATTATCAAAGCGATGCTCGGCTTATAGACGAACAGCCAAGCGACACTAAACCAAAGCTCTGACTACAACCATTTATTTACCCTCAGCACCCATTTCTTCCCCCGTGACCCCTGGATAATCCACCAGCTTTCAGGGCAAATCTGAAATTCACTTTATTTTAGCTCTACATCACCACCATGACAGAAAGAAAGACATTTAATATCCAGTCATCATTTAGTCATTTTATTCTTAACATCATCTAAAAAAAGAATTTTTTTAAAACAACTTCCAGTAAATTTATTTTTTACATCATTTGGTACTTCTGTATTCTCTCACTCACACTCACTCATCTTCTACCGCTTATCTGTACTACCTCGGGTTACGGGGTACACACATACACACACATATACACACACAGACACACACAAACACATATACACGCACATACACACACACATACACACACACTCACACATACACACACATACTCACACAGAAACACACACAAACACATATACACGCACATACACACACACACAGACACACACACAGACACACACACTCACACATACACACACACGCACAGACACACACGCACAGAAACACGCACACACACAGACACGCACACAGACACACACACGCTCACACACACTCACACACACTCACACACACACTCATACACACAAAATAACATACACGCACTTACACACACACATACACACACACACAGTGTGTTTAAGAGGCTTGATTTTTGGTGATTTGTTTTCTTTTTGAAAGACGGATTTCTGAGGAGAGACTTATCCAGCTTCCCCTCCCCCACCCATCTCATCCTCCACTGATCAAAGTCCACAACATACAATAGCTCCACACACACACACACGCACACACACACAGTTTAATCTCTATATACACACCATGTCACACCACTAGGGTCTCTCTCTCTCTCTCTCTCTCTCTCTCTCTCTCTCACTCACTCTATTTTCTTGTCCTCTTCTCTTGTGTTGCCTCTGTCTTTCCATCTTAAGCTCTCCTCTTTCTTCTCTTTCTTTCTCTGGATTCACAAATTTAAAAAAAATTCTATTCTGTATCTTGCTGAAGAAGTGAAGAAGAAGAAAGACAACATGAACATGTCATGGTAGAAAATGAGTTTTAGTCGACTGACTAATTCTCTCTCTCTCTCTCTCTCTCTCTCTCTCTCTCTCTCTCTCTCTCACTCTCTCCCATATACACACACACACACACACACACACACCTGCACACACACTCACACACACACCTCAGATGCATCTGAACTCTTAACTACACACAGAAAGAACTCTCTCTTGTCCTGTTTCTCTGCACTGTGACAATGCAGTGCTGCAACCTGAGCATCAACGTCTCTTTGATCTCTGATGGCGACAGTAAAAGCGCTAACTCGGAGTGACAGGTCTACGGCATGGCGTGTTGACAGGTCTGAGATGACGGACAGTTCCTGACATAAGAGTGCTGACATCACACTGTCTCCTGAGGCGCACACACCCAAACACACACACACACACACACACACAGTGGCGCTGTAGCCTAATCCAGGCTCAGACAGGAGTGACAGCCTGAGGAGAGACGAGAGCAGAGAGAAAGGAGAGAGGAGAGTCAGGAGAGAAGAGTGAGGGATGAATATATATATATATATATATATATAGAGAGAGAGAGAGAGAGAGAGAGACCCTGTTTGGGTAGGTTAGACAGGAGGTCTGTTTGTCTGTTATCTGTTTCTCTGCCTCATTTGTTCTACACGTCACCTGTCCAGTGACTGAGGAGCTCCAGAGAACCTTTAGATCTTTCTGAAATGCCTGATTATAAACTGTTTTTCATTGCGACTATTCCAAGATAATTAAGGAATGCTTCCAGATGAAACCTTTGCATGTGTGTGGTTAAGTTAGGGTTCCCAGGAGGAGGACACACAGGACGTTTCTGTGTTAATGTTCAAAAGCTCTCGTAAGAATCGAGTCCTCGGAGTCTTCAATATGTAAAATGTTCTTCAAAGTCTTTTACAAGTTTCCAGACCACACCTGAAACAAAGCTTTAACCAGATTTTATGAGACACAGTTACAGGAAGGTGAAGATAATAAAGGGGTGTAGAACCTGTCTGAGTTCTGATATGGCCAGCTTGACTGGTGAGTTTGTCTGAAGGTCAAAACCTCCTCAAGGTTTCAAGGAGGAACAGAAACCAATGACTGCATAGTGAACACTGATAATGCTCCGTACAGGTGGAGTAGAAGGTGTAGAACTTCACTTATCTCCATTTTAAATCCACTCTTCACTGGATGTTCCTGAAGATCTCAGCCAGCAGCACACATCTCCCAATGATGTTGCATTTCATCCAGAACATTCCTTCAGCTTCAACTAAGACTCTCTAGCAGTTAACCAGATGCTTATATCTCTTACAGGGTTGTTCGTAGTGTGTAGCAGCTGTTCTCACTGTGTCTTGTGTGCGTGGCCTGTATAGCATTCCAGTCTGTATGTGTACTATATGTTGTGTACATGTGATGTTACATGTTCAGCTTCACGCTAGCTTCAGGCTTAGATTAGATTAGCAGATAAGGATGTTAAACTGTTCAGTACCTGCCACATGCACTCCATAATGATTTCTTCTACTTTATTTCAGACTTTTATTGTCTTTCTTTTGATATTTAATAAGAGGATGAGGAGAAAACAGGGTTATATGTGTTTTTTTGAGTGTTTTTTTTGAACTGAAGAATCACAGGATCACAGGAACAGCCTGAAAAGTCATTTCAGATGATCATTTGTAAAGTTACAGCACTTTATTTTACAGAATCCTACAAACCTTTACAGCACTTTATAACAGATTACAGCACTCTACAAAACATTACAACATTTAATAACACTTTACAAAATTTAACAATACTTTACAAAACTTTACAACATTTAACACCTTACAACACTTTACAGCATTTTACAACACTTTACAACATTTGACAACACTTTATAGCACTTTACAACACTTTACAGCATTTTACAAAATTTTACAACACTTTACAACACTTTACAGCATTTTACAAAATTTTACAACACTTTACAACATTTTACAACACTTTACAGCACTTTACATTTGACAACACTTTACAGCACTTTACAACACTTTACAGCACTTTACAACACTACAGCATTTTACAACACTTTACAACATTTGACAACACTTTATAGCACTTTACACTGTACAACACGTTACAGCATTTTACAACACTGTACAATACTTTACAGCACTTTACAGCACTTTGTGACACTTTACAGCACTTTGTGACACTTTACAGCACTTTGTTGCTTGTCAGTGATGTTTGGTCTCGGTGTGATGAACATGAGCAGATAATAAACACTCGTTTTCTGTCCTCACGCTGACTCTCACAGGCTTGACTCACTTCCATGGAGAATAAACAAGTCCATCAGACTTTGGGCTTTTCCTGCTGTTTGTAAAGCTGAAAAGACACATTAAGTGTTTGAACTCTTCTCCCTAAGGCCGTGACTAATCCCCAAATCACCGTATGCACAAAGTACAACATTCTTTATTATTATTTTCTCCTTTGTGTAACTGAGCATGTTCCCACATTTCGTCTGGAGGATCGCTGATAAAGAGCAGCTGAAACTCTCCCAGAACTCTGACGTCTTCTTCTGGAAAAAAAAAAAACTGTACAAAGGAAAAGTTTCTCATGAAACATGTCATTATAAACCACGTGTTTGTGCTGGGGTTAAATTTCACTCTTAAAGAAGACGTCGCTTGCGGTTCTATGTTTTTAAAAAAGATTCGATTAAATGATGAAACACTTCAATAAGACGCAGAAGACAATTTCCTCACAACACAACGATGGTGTTTTAGCTAAAAACCTCTTTTAGTTTGTTTAAATGAGCTAAAAATTAATTCTTTAAATTTATATCTAATAATAATAATAATAAAGTGAAAAATGGTTCTAGATAAAGATTTTATATAAAGAACCTTTTTTGGTTCCATCAGTGAAGCGATAGAAGAATTTTAGGATTAATAATGAAAGATACTTTTAAGAGTCTAACAGACGTTTATATGACGAGCCACGCTGACTGCGTCCTCTGTTTCGTCCACATTTTAGTGATATATAATCAGGACAAATCCTAAAATGACCATAAAACATATTGGACTTTAGAAAAGATTGCACGTTTTTTTTATAAGTTGTTTATTTTGGTTGCTATCAGTACTGAGTTTCGTTCCCTCTCGTGTACCACAGGTTCTGGACTGACAGTAAACCTTAATGACTCATCAAAAAAAAATCCATGTAGGAATTACATAGAATTGTGTGTTTGTGTGTGTTTGTGTGTGTGTGTGTGTGTGTGTGTGTGTGTGTGTGTGTGTGTGTGTGTTTGGCAGCTAGTTCTTTAATAAACACCTTTCTCACACAATGTTTTTAGTATCCCAGCAGCCCTTGAGGTGTCATGTGACCACCTTAATTTAACCACATCTCTGACAGCTTAGAACAGCTGATTGCCATAATACCCTCCTCCTCCACCACCTCCTCCACCTCCACCTCCAGCACCACCTCCTCCTCCTCCTCCTCCTCCTCCTCTACACTCTTTAGCGCTCTGTTTCACAGCTTAACGACTCAGTAGCTGGACTTTGATGGACAGAGGCGTCACAGCTGACACCTTCCTCATAAAAGCTCATCTAAGCTGGATATTATCCCGTCACCGAGGTGCGACCTGGGGCCCAGGCGTGAGGCGGCGTTTAGTCAGGGTGTTGGGGTGAGGGGGCAGTTACAGGTGGCTTTACACGTCTCGTCCCAGAGGAAGGAAACAGACTTTTACAGGTCTGTAAAAATTCCCTGCCTCCTGTTTAGGACTCTTGAGTCAGAGCTGAGTCATTCTCATGAGGCTACTGTGAAGGCTGCAGATATACTGAGAAGTCATTAGTAACACTGTGTGTGTGTGTGTGTGTGTGTGTGTGTGTGTGTGTTTGTGTGTGAGTATCTCTGGAGTTTTTGATTCAATGTACTGTAGGAATCATGAAGCAATTTTTCCACCGCCGCCACCAGCAAGTCTAACGTTCCTCATTATTATTTATTACCTGAAAAATCCTTAAAATCTGCAAACAGGAAGTAAGCTGCTGAAGAAAAGCTGCTAGCGTCAACTCCCTAGTTCACTTCTCAGGGCAGCGATCAGAGCGTCGGCTATCCCACTATTCACCGTGTACAATAATAACATAAGCAGCTTGGTCTCACTGTCGTAGCTCTCAGATCAATCTCAGGTTTTATCTTCAACAGCACGAGCGAGACGACATTCAGTAACGCTATAAACGGAGGTGATTAAGCTGTGACAGTCTGTCATAAAAATATTTTCATTTCATATCGTGTTCTTTTCCTTCTTTGAATTTTTTTTTTTTGCTAACTGTGATGTTCGAATCATTCACCATTAGCATCACACGCTAAATTTTTTAACACAGCATTATGATTTTTATATCAGTTCCACTTTTGCAGATTATTTTTGGAGATTTATTAACTGTTTTTAATCTAATTTTCTCAGAACACTTTAGTTTGTTTAGTTTAGTTGGTTGTTTATTAACAGTCTGTGAACAGGAAGCTGAGCAGACGAACATTATCAGCGGTGACGCTAACGCTAACAGACAACCTTCTGTTCGTTTCACCTTCATTTTTGAGCCTCGACTATTGAACCTGTTTAGGATTTTGAGCTTCAGAGACAAAAATCTCAGATTAATCTTGTGTTTTTATGAGACAGTTTACATCGCTGGTGAAGGTCATCAGTGATTCTGGACTGTTGTTGGTTCGACTCGGCTGTTTCACGCTGCATGATAAATTCCGTCACTGCTGAAAAAAAACACTTCAACAGACCACACAACTGAGCTACAGAGAAGAGAAGAGAAGAGAAGAGAAGAGGAGAGGAAAGGAGAGGAGAGAAAAGAAAAGAGGAGAGGAGAGGAGAAGAGAGGAGAGAAGAGAAGAGAAGAGAAGAGAAGAGAAGAGAAGAGAAGAGGAGAGAAGAGAAGAGAAGAGAAGAGAAGAGAAGAAAAGAGAAGAGAAGAGAAGAGAAGAGGAGAGAAGAGAACAGCAGCTTTTGTTCCTCTGATCTGATCCACACAGTGTTTGTGTAAGACTTCAGTGTGTTTACAGACATTATCTTTTCTTAAGAACCACATCATCTGTTAGGATCTGAAGCCCTCTGTCTGAGTGCTGTTGCAGACGGGATTCACACATCTCTGTGTATACACACACACACACACACACACACACAGAGAGACACACACATACGAAATTAAAGAAAGTTTAAAAGGTTTGGTTTCTTTCTTTCTTTCTCTCTTTCTTTCTGCACACATCCCCTTCTCTCTATGTTCTCTCTCTCTCTCTCTCTCTCTCTCTCTCTCTCTCTCTCTCTCTCTCTCAGTCTCTTTCTCAGTCTCTTTCTCTGTCTCTCTCTCTCTCTCTCTCTCTCTCTCTCTCTCTCTCTCTCAGTTGTTTGTTATGAAAGCCGTTAGCACACGCAGGCAGATGAACAGCCGATAATCTCTCAGCTCATGTGCTCTTTATTTTGTCTCTCTTCAGTCTTGTTAGCTGATAGAATCAGTGAGCAGACACAAGGTCTGGAACATCAGTGTCACTCCAACACACCCTGCAGCCATGTTTTCCTCTCTGTCCTTGAATTCCTCCAAATCTCCCGTCATGGAGGAAGATGGACGTGGATCCAGTGGACATCTAAAATTTCATGCAAATGTGTTCCAGGTGCGGCGCTCAGAAGAGCTGCCAGATGTGTATCAGGTGTTCCAGGTGTGTATCAGGTGTGTTCCAGATGTGAATGGGTGTGTTTCATGTGTGTATCAGGTGTGTTCCAGATGTGAATGGGTGTGTTTCATGTGTGTATCAGGTGTGTTCCATGTATGTATCAGATGTGTATCATGTGTGTATCAGGAGTGTTCGATGTGTGCATCAGGTATGTTCCAGGTGTGTTCGAGGTGTGTTCCAGGTGTATGTCAGGTGTGTTCCAGGTGTGTGTGTGAGTGTGACAGGTGTGTTTTTATGTGTGTATCAGGTGTGTTCCAGGTGTGTTCCATGTATGTATCAGATGTGTATTATGTGTGTATCAGGAGTGTTCAATGTGTGCATCAGGTATGTTCCAGGTGTGTTCTAGGTGGGTTCCAGGTGTATGTCAGGTGTGTTCCAGGTGTGTGTGTGTGTGCGTGTGTGAGTGTGACAGGTGTGTTTTTATGTGTGTATCAGGTGTGTTCCATGTGTGTATCAGGTGTGTTCCATGTATGTATCAGATGTGTACCAGGTGTGTATCAGGTGTGTTCCAGGAGTGTATCAGGTGTGTTCCATGTTTATGTCAGGTGTGTTCCGTGTGTGTGACAGGTGTTTTACAGATGTGTATCAGGTGTGTTCCAGATGTGTATCAAGCGTTTTCCAGGTGTGTATCAGGCTTGTTCCAAGTGTGTATCAGGTGATACTGTGTTTTCCGATTGCCAAGGTTACTAATCAGTCATTAATTAATTAGTACAAAGTCAGTAATCAGTAACTAATCAGCCAATACATTACATGTCTCTATTCCTTATTATTAGTTCAGTATGGTGTGTTTTGATTGGCTGGGGCAGTTCAGTGTGTTTTTTTACACATATTTACAAATACTAAACTTTGATGACAATGCATTAGAAGTTCAGAAGTTCCTACAAATATTCCAAGGTTAATTCAAATATTCTTGTAATTAAATCACCCCTGAAGTTCTTAGTTTCTGAAAAGGTTCCTGCAATGGAAAGTGCCTGAAATGATTAAGTTCCAGCAAGCGCACTCGAAAAGGTTGCAGAAATGAAATGAAACTGCCTGAACTTCTGAAAAGGTTCCTGTAGCAGAAACTGGTTCCTGGATGAGTCCATAATGTCCTGATGTTGTAACTCTAGTGAAAAAAGACCTGATGTTCATAGATTTCTACAAAGGTTCCTGCAGTGAGAAATGACTAGAGGTTCCTATAGAGTTCTTAGGAGCATTCAGGAGCTCCTAAACAGTGGTGGAAATGTGCTGGAAACATGAACCATAAACCATGAGATGTTTGCTGCAACTGAAGGATCCTGAGAAAGTTCCAGTTATTTACCAAACCCAGCGGACTGTGTTAATGACCAAATTGGTTTTTAGCTCATCTAAACAACTGATTCCAACAATAAAAGTTTATTCTCTGGTTTAAATGACAGAGGAAAAGAGAAAAACATCCTTTTATTTGCTTTATTTCACTCACTCACTCTCACTCATTTTCTACCACTTATCCAAACTACCTCGGGTCACGGGGAGCCTGTGCCTATCTCAGGCGTCATCGGGCATCAAGGCAGGATACACCCTGGACGGAGTGCCAACCCATCACAGGGCACACACACACTCTCATTCACTCACGCAATCACACACTACGAACAATTTTCCAGAGATGCCAATCAACCTACCATGCATGTCTTTGGACCGGGGGAGGAAACCGGAGTACCCGGAGGAAACCCCCGAGGCACGGGGAGAACATGCAAAATCCACACACACAAGGCAGGGAATCGAACCCCGACCCTGGAGGTGTGAGGCGAACGTGCTAACCACTAAGCCACCGTGCCCCCCTGCTTTATTTCATATAAAGATAAAAAAGAGCAAAAAAAAAAAAGATTCATAAATTGGTAAGACAGGCCAATGAGTAGAAACGTGTGTCCAGTGGAACAAGTTGGAGAAGAAAAAAGTGGAAAAGAAAGTGGGTGAAAAAAAGGAGAATGATGACCCAAGAATCTCCCTCACATGTGTGTGTGTGTTGGATTTGTGGGCTAATGTGATTTATGTCTTGGAACTTTGATCTCCTAAAAGGCTTGGAGATTTACACAACAATAATTCTTTTTGGCTTGTCCTGAGATAAATGATGTGCTTGTGGCAGGAGTCCAGGATGAAGTTTAATAGACTGATCTGAGGAAGGGGGGGTGGGTCAGTCATGGGAGGAGGGATTGTCGGTGGAGACGAGGGGGCGGTTTTGGAAGACGTTCCTGAAAGGCTTAGTACATAGCTCACAAAAAAAATCTGTAAAAATGCTCCATAAATACCAGGCTAATAAAAGTCAAGGTCAGCAAGAGCTCCTAATAACTTTACGAGTCCCTCTCATCGCCGCCGTCGAGTACAAAGAGACGGAACAGCGTTCTAACAGAGACGCATCTGCTGGGGCTGAGCTGACTTTAACAACAGGAAAGAGCTGAACATGCTGAGTGTTGAAGTTTACATGCTTGTGAGTGAGCAGAAGAAAGGCAGCGGTAGTAAGAACAACAACACGAGTTACGATTCTCTTTAGAAGCTGGAATTTACATCTTTAACCCGGATCACCTCCTTACACATGGCTGCTACAGATCCTGTCTATGTTACATGCTAAACTAGCTAGCTATCTAGATTATTTGTAGTTGGTGACTTCTAGTGCTCTTTTAACCTGGTGTATCTTATTTAAGTCTAAATATTCAATTTCATAAATCACAGTAGCTACTGTAGCTAACTGACATGCTAGCAATTATTTATTTCAGTGTAGCTACTGCAATGCTAACTGTATGTGCCATATTGTATTAAATTGCTTTACAGTGTTGTTAGCTACCTGACTATATGGTTATTTAGCATATCTTCCTGACAACGTTGTGGTGTTATGCTACTGTAGCTAGCTAGCTTGCTATAACGGATATTTTCCCATGAAAATATAATTTTTCCAATGATTTGAGCCACTGGAACTTTAGTTAACTCAATAGTTCCTGGTCCTCAAGAATGTAGCAACTCTGAAAAAGGAACTAAAGCTTATCTAGGAAGTTCAGACCCAAGCTAAAAAATTAGCCCAAGTACATTTAGAGCTAAAACAGCTGAAGTGCATGAGCTACTCAAATGGTTCCTGTGATAGAAACATGCCTGAAGGTACTGAGGTCATTAAAGAGTTCCTGACAATGTTCCTGTAATGGAAATGCAAAGGGTTTTTCAAAGTAGTTCCTATGATGTAAACAGGTCTGAGGTTCCTGAAAGTATACATGAGAGTTCCTGAAAAGGTTCCTGAACAGGTCTAATAGTGCCCTAGTATAGCAATAGTTCCTCAAATTCTTCCTACATTCCTGCAAGAGCTCAAAAGTTACAAAAATGCTCTTGTGATGGAAACATGCCTGAAGATCCTGAGTTCCAAAAAGAGTTCCTAAACTTCCTGAGAAGGTTCAATTCTGACATTCATAATATGTGACACACATAAAAGGTTCTTGAGTTCCTGAAAGAAGTTCTTATTGGAAATGTGCCTGAAGTTTAAGTTCCTGAAAGAGAAAAATGTTTGAGGTTCTAAATGTTTCTTTAAGAGTTCTTAAGCAGCACACCTGAAACTCCTGGAGAAGGTTCCATTACTGGAAACGTGCCTAGAGATGGAATTTTCATAAAACGCACAGTTTTTTTCCTTAAGTAGGTGCCATCTGTAGACCTTTTACATGTAAATCTCTGACACTCGCTCCTGCAAACAAAAACAAAAAGATGGAAGTGGTAAGAAAATCGTTGGCTTAGCCGTGAAGACTGCTTTGCCTTTGGAGTGCCTTCAGAACCTTTGGAGCTGAGTTACAGATACACACACACACACACACACACACACACACACACACGTTTCTTCTGCATTTGACTAATGCTTGCAACCATCCTTCAGCCAGGAGAAACCACAGAACTCATCCCTTTAAGTCTTATCTTGTAAACTTGAGGATCTCCACAACCCTGAGATCTGCACAGGACAGAAAGCCAGCAGGCTGCTCAGACCATCACTAGTGACGGAAGCAGCGTTCCTTTACTTTTAATGAGTAATGATCTATAACGATTATACAGTGGACTATTTTATGGAGGTAAACAA
Organism: Tachysurus vachellii; assembly: GCF_030014155.1. Classification (NCBI taxonomy): domain Eukaryota; kingdom Metazoa; phylum Chordata; class Actinopteri; order Siluriformes; family Bagridae; genus Tachysurus; species Tachysurus vachellii. The sequence goes on along the minus strand of NC_083471.1, from coordinate 26,226,878 downwards.
ATCACACACCTAGCTAACGTCAACGGTTGCTAACAAATGAGGCGTCCATTTTTTTACCACTTTGTAGCTCAAACAATATTCCGATTTCTGAGCTTCCGAATTCTATTGAATTCAGTGTTATTCCCCAAGGCTGCCTCGCCTTTAGAGATTTTCGAGTTCAGGCATGGATTCCAAAACCAACAACCCTCCCCCTTACACACACACCCACACCCACACACCCACACACACACACACACACTATCTTCCATACATTCTGGGAGTAAGGAGAAGGAGAAGAAAAGCCCACGCAAGCGTTAATCTTTTTGTCTTTCCATGTGTACTCTTTCTTTTTCCCCTAACAGAGGAATTTCCCACACGCTCCTCTGTGATGGCACGGCCACAGATTCGGTTTTTAATAACGCCGAGCGCAAACACTGTAAATCAGCGGTTTGAACGACTCTCTGAAAAGATAACCCAAATCTCTGAGGCCATAATTTTCCGCTCTCCCTCTGCAGCAGCTGGTTGTGCTCAGTGCAGGACGTGACGGGCTTCTTTTGAAATAGCAATCAGTGCATCCGTAGTGCTGGGAGGACTCGTAAAAGTGTCAGGCCGGGGCGATATACGGCGCCATATTTCACCCGCTCCTCTCTATTTTTAAACGGCTGAGTTATGGCTGGGGAAATGGGGCCCCATTAGAGGTGATATGATGTATTCTCTGCCTTGTTCTGAGACTCGTTCATCAAGCGGGGGCGACAAGAAAGCTGCCACCACCCCTCTCCCTTTCTCTCTCTCTCTCTCTCTCTCTCTCCCTCTCTCTCTCTCTCTCTGTCTTTCTCAGCACCCCTAGAGCGCAGCCCCCGTTCTGGTGGACTGTCACGAGTAATTTATGACACACAGGCAGTGTAACCTTCTGGCAGGTTTTGTGCAAGCAGACTTCTCTCTTTCTCTCTCTCTCTCTCTCTCTCTCTCTCTCTCGCTCTCCTAATAACCTTTTGCAGAGTTCCGGCTTTCCCAGGAACCGCAGTGGGATCTAGACCTGAGAGGACAAGTGTGTGATTCTGTCCCTTAAGCCCAGTCCATGAAACCGAAGGCAGAAGAACCTGAGATCCATCAGTGAAGCCGTGATGAGCGCTGATGATGTTACGTTAGATCTCCATGGTCTGGATGTCCACTGTCTCTTGGTTCTTCAGACATCTTATTGAGGTTTATTCAGATGTCTGGAAGATCTTTAACGTTTCTATGTTTTGTTTTTCTTAATTGTCCTACCAGGAGAACCAAAAGTTCCTTGAAAAAGAGCTTTAAAATATTTCTGCTCTCCTCTGCATTCGTAGGAATGGCCTCAATAGCAGAAGATTTTGAAGGGCTCTTCTGATTGTTTTACCAGCAGAACCCTTAGATGTTTCATTTGTTCCTCTGAACAACGGAACCTTAAGTTCTTGGAAAATTTCCAGAGGTTCATTTGATTGTTCATGGAAGATCTTGGGATTGTTTTGTACCACAAACGTTACATCTTGGAAGATCTTTTGGATCCTTCTTCTCTCAGGGTTGTCTCAAGTGCATAGCCGTTAAGGTCCTGGAAGATTTCATGGTTCTGAATTCTGTATCATGGAAGATCTTTGGAGCATGTTTTAGTTAAGAGTTAAGAGTTTCAGTACATCTGTAAGTAATGTTCCTGATGTAGTTTTGAGAGTTTTTTCATTATTTATTGTATTTTCCACCAAATATTTTCCACTGAAACAGTTGGACAGTTTGATCGGATGTCAGTGGATATAATCGCTATCCTTCGATTCCATGCTGTGTTTTTTGTCCGTCCGTCACGACCCCTGTGCCTTCGCCCGCTCGCTGGGAGATTAACGAGGAGGGTGGATCGTCATAATAATCTTTTGTTTGAAGTGACACGACTGATGGCTGCTGATTGGCTTTTAATCGAGCGCCTTCGTGTTGCTAAAAACGGCGAAGATAAAAGCTTACGTCTGTATGAACTCGAGCTCGGGTGGAAAAAAAAATCAGGCATGTCAGTCATTACATCATGGAATTTGTAATTAGGATTTCGAACACGATGAATGATTTATTAATTAGGGGGTTAATGCTCAGACGTTATCACTGACTCTGTCACCAAACCATTTATTTACCTCTGATCCATACATGACTCACTTTACCAGAAATTTGGTCTTTGAGAATGATGATGATGGTGTTGCTGATAATGTAGAGAAGAAATAGTTTTGCTACTCGTCTCATTCGTTTAAAAAGTCGTAAAAGCAAATCGTTTACGTTTGTTCGGTGAATCAAATAACTTCAGTTGATGCCTTATAAATGAATATCACACACAGATTTAGAACAAAAACTTTACCAGTTTTAACACCGTTAGTTAGTTTGTTGTTGTTGTTTTTTTTGTTAGGAAATGGCAGAAGGGGGGGCACGGTGGCTTAGTGGTTAGCACGTTTGCCTCACACCTCCAGGGTCGGGGTTCGATTCCCGCCTCCACCTTGTGTGTGTGGAGTTTGCATGTTCTCCCCGTGCCTCGGGGGTTTCCTCCGGGTACTCCGGTTTCCTCCCCCAGTCCAAAGACATGCATGGTAGGTTGATTGGCATCTCTGGAAAAATTGTCCGTAGTGTGTGATTGTGTGAGTGAATGAGAGAGTGTGTGTGCCCTGCGATGGGTTGGCGCTCCGTCCAGGGTGTATTCTGCCTTGATGCCCGATGACGCCTGAGATAGGCACAGGCTCCCCGTGACCCGAGTAGTTCGGATAAGCGGTAGAAGATGAATGAATGAATGAAATGGCAGAAGAACCGAATCCCACGGATCCTACCAATGTAGTAAACTGTAGAACAACAAAAAGAGAAAACTTTTTAAAACATTTTTGAGAACTAAAGACTGGCGTAAGGTGTAAGTGAGAAGGTTTCTTGAAATTAATTAGCCTATTAAAAAAAATGATCAGAACGAGTACAGCATCCGCATTTGTAGCTCTTTTCACCATGACGACGTTAAACGACACAAAAAGGCGGCAATCAGAATTTTTTAGAAAGATCGTCATGACCACCAGTGATAATCATGCCATAAAGAATTACAGCACCTTCTCAGAAAAAAAGAAACTTAACTTTACCTTTAATATGTTACTATCACCTGTGGATATATAATGTGAGTTGATTGATTGATTGATTGATTGATTGATTTTTGAGACATGTCATTGATTGATTTTGGAGACGTGTCAAAAGCAACGTTCCTGCATTGTTCTAGATATACAGGATACGTTCGATAATGTTCTTAGCTCGCTTTCTTACTCTGTGTTTTGGTAGATAGACAGAAATTAAAATAAAGGAAAAGTTTAGAACGTTAAATAAATGGTCAGTTCCAGTTAAGAGTAAAGTCACCTCTCAGGAAAGCAAATAGATTTCATCTTAATGGCGTCTTTCAAGCCACAAGCAAAGTTAACGATAAACAAGAACGCTAACATAACAGAGTAGCTGCTTCAGCTAGCTATCAATACGTCACTTTAGCTAGCTACATACACTGACATTATGTTAGCGAGGAAAGAAATCAGACTTCCGACAGAAACGACTGTTATAGCTTTAACAAAAACAAAAAATTTTTACTCACATTTGTAGTTGATGCTCAGATGTAGGTTCCCGTTTCCTTGGATACCGCTTTCCAAGTCGGAGGCAATAATTATAGGAATGTTTTAAAGGCTACAAACCTAAAATTCCAATACAGTGAACGTCCTCGAGACTTCACTCAGGAAATGTTCCGCTAAGCTTAACTCTGCTGGAGTCACTATAGAGTTTGGAAAGATGGCTGACATTCTACCCTGGGACGCTTTAAATTCCCTGAAGTGGTTTAGGTGTTTAAGCAGAACACCAGGGAAGAACCTCAGCCGAGTCTCTTCAGGTTTCTCAGTGTGTTAGAGCAGGAACATCTCCAACTGTGCAGTTTACAGACAACAGCTGGAGATTTACACAAAGGGAGTCTGTGGGATACGTTTTCATTTGGTAGTGTAGAATGTACAAATGCTACAAATAGGTGGGAAGAAAGCAGAAATACGGTGAGTTAAGATTTGTGGTATCAATACACTGCCAATGGGGGCACGTAACGGCTTAGTGGTTAGCACGTTCGCCTCACACCTCCAGGGTTGGGGGTTCGATTCTCGCCTCCACCTTGTGTGTGTGGAGTTTGCATGTTCTCCCCGTGCCTCGGGGGTTTCCTCCGGGTACTCCGGTTTCCTCCCCCGGTCCAAAGACATGTATGGTAGGTTGATTGGCATCTCTGGAAAATTGTCTGTAGTGTGTGAGTGCGTGAGTGAATGAGAGTGTGTGTGTGTGCCCTGTGATGGGTTGGCACTCCGTCCAGGGTGTATCCTGCCTTGATGCCCGATGACGCCTGAGATAGGCACAGGCTCCCCGTGACCCGAGGTAGTTCGGATGAGAGGTAGAAGATGAATGAATGAATGAATACACTGCCAAATAATGTTGTTTCCTTCTGTTTGTCTCGTGTCCATGTTGATGATTGAACGTCTTCCTCATGTCTCACTCATGTCTCACTCCACAGTGGTGTTAGTATGAAGCTCATATAAAAGTAGACACTCAGAAATTTGTAGAGTTCCATCAGGATTCATCTGTTTTTCTCTACAATACTAGAGGTGATATATTCATAGAAAGGATACAAAAAAACCCTGTTATTTTTTTCCCACACAGATGTTTGTATTTTCAGAATAAATGTTGATATCAAACCCATTTCTGCTCTCTGAGATGCTCCAAGTGTTTGTTGTGATCTTCAAACATTAAAATTCAGTGTAAGATAATCAACAGAGGGACAAAAACACGTCTCACAGATTCATTTTAGATCAGACTCGTGGAGATAAAGTCACTGTTTTCTTACCACCGCCCCATAAATCCATGTTTAAATGTATTTGATTTCTGTGAGTAAATCTCGACAGGTTTGTTTCCACGGATGCTGCTGTCGTCATGGTGACGTTCAGTTATTCGTCCTTTAATTTTCTACAAAGTGGACAGGAGCCGGTGCAGTGGAGCGTAATGCTGGTTAGTGCGAGGGAATGAAAACATCTGGTGTTTTTTAACAGCAGGTTTACGAGCTGAGAGAAAATTCTCAGAGCTGCTGAGTTGTCAGGGTTTGAGGCTGAAGCTGTAAATGACGTTTGAGCTGATAATCGCTTATGTAACATTACAATACTGAACAGTTTATATATGCTAATGTGGGTAGAAACTGTAAAACCATCAACGCCGCTGCCTTTGAAGAGACATTAGCTCGGGTGGCTAGGACGTTAGCGGTCTGTAAAAAAGACACTGAAATTGTTTCATTCTTGCTTTAATCGGTTGCTTCATTCTGTTCTTTTATCCATCATAAAAGATAAATGACTAGCATGCTAGTTAGCTTTGTTTAGCAGTCTGGCTAGCAGCTAGTAACTCACGCTAGCGCTATCCTCCGTCCAGCTACTCAATAAACCAGTAAATAGTGCTGAATAAACAGATTTTAATTATTTAATTAAATTATATTTTAATATTTTTAATTTATTTAATTATGGTTCAAATGTTGAATCAGAAATGATAAAATAAAAATAAAATAACGATAAAACCCTCGGTACTGTGATAATTACAGAACGTAGAGGTGTGGTGACGTAAGAAACGAAAAAACAACATGAGAAACATCTGACATAAGAAAAAAGTGTGTGTGTGTGTTCGTCTGTTTGTGTCTGTGAGTATGTGTGTGTATGTGTATGTGCGTGTGTGTGAGTGTGTGTGTGTATGTGTATGTGCGTGTGTGTGAGTGTGTGTGTGTGTGTCTGTGAGTATGTGTGTGTATGTGTATGTGCGTGTGTGTGAGTGTGTGTGTGTGTCTGTGAGTGTGTGTGTGTTTCATTTTACAGACAAAGAAAACAAGAAGAAGTAAAGAAGTTGATGTTTAGTCGTTCCGATGCGTTCCTTTTGAAACGATGAACACCTTCTCAGGTCTGATTGGATTTTTACGCTTTTACGATTTATGGCCTACGTGTTCAGATCGGGACGTGTGTGTGTTTTTCCTCACTCACCGCTGATAACTTCACCATGTGGAGGACAATGGCTGCTTTTGTTTCAGCTGGAGCAGTGTATTTAAGTTCACGAGTCTGTGTGTGTGTGTGTGTGTGTGTGTGTGTGTGTGTGTGTGTGTGAGGCATTTATGGTCTAAATAAAATTCCCTCATTAACTTGAAGGCACGCTGGTGATTTTAGGCAGACAGAAAGCAAACACACACACACTCTCACACACACACACACACACTCAGACACACTCTCACACACACACCATCCAGATTTGTTTTCACTCCGATTTGATTTCATTCACTGTTTTTATCGTGTGATTTTCACCCATCCAGGAAGTAAAAAGTCTTCATGTTAACATCATTAATTATGTTATTTGATCTCTTTTGTTTGTTTTTTTTTTGATTCAACAGAAAAGAGCAAAGTTTCCAAACCGACAGGAAAGTAATTTAAAGATGACTGAAACAGGAGGTTTATCTGTTTTCACCATCAAACAACCTGCACATGGGGGAACTGACAGCTTTCATATCTAATGTGACAGAATCACTGATAATATCAAGGTTTCCCTCATGTGTGTGACAGAGAAATGCTAATTATACGTAGCATCAACCACTAAATCTTACGTGCCAAGAAGATTTTGGAACTCCACTGAGATGAGACCGACTCTGTGAGAATCCTGAGGCATCTACAGATCTACCAGCTCATTGGGGATAAATACAAACACATTTAAATATATCTAATATTAATCTTGAGTTTTTGTGTTATATTAATCTTTATATTATTCTTTATATTAACCTTTTGTTCTATGTTTATGTTCCGTAAAGCTGCTTTGAGACGACGTCAGTTCTTAAATGTGCTAAACAAATACATTTGAATTGAATTGAATTAGCGAGTCAGTTGCGCCTAGCTGTCAGGAAATATCCAGCTGTAGTGCGCTTTATGTTGGCTGTTGGTCTGGAATCTTTCTGTAAACGCAGCATCACTTTATCACGCTAATCGTCTGTCATGTAGCTAAATCTGACGTGTCTGTTTTTCCTGTCTGTTCGTTTCCATAGCATTTTATTACAGCTGGTTTTGCTATAACACGACTCCTTCAAACTCACACACACACACACACACACACACACACACACACACACACACACACACACACACACACACACATGCTGTCTCCTGATCCGTGAAGTCGTTCCACTCTTTATGATTAGATCCGAGTTTCTCTGGGAGATTTTTCTTGTGAGTTCTGCTTTTCCTCATCCCTCAGGCCTGCTCTCGCACGTCACTCACACTCCGTAAACCTGTCACCTTTCTTTCTCTTCCTTCAAACTGGTGGTATTCCTGGAGACGACACGGTCCCGCCTGTGGCCTCTGGACGCTTCACGCCACACGCACCTCATCCTTCAGACGCACCTAATTAAATGGGAGTGATTTGCATGCTGCCTCTCCCGCTCAGATCTCCTTACGATTCCCTCGCTCTGTCTCTCTTCTTTAATCTCTTTCTCTGCGCCTAAATCACGAGCGGCAGTTCGGCTCCCGTCCCACGGCGCCGTCACGTTACAGCCGGAACTCGGCCAAGCACGGTCACGCAAATAACACACGCATTAGAACATAGAACAAGAACATGAGGAGATAGCAGATGGAGCACTGGAGCGTGGCCGATCAAACGAAGTGCTTTATAGCTAAAATATAGCAGAATAAAGAAACCACAGGCACATCGAATTCTCATTCCTGATTACTCTTCTGATACGTTACGGTTTCTATAGCGACCGCTCGCTCACAGGGACTCGTACATACGACACCCCACGTGAACAGATTTTTGTTTATTTCACATCTAAGGAAGGAGTCTTCAGTTTCAGCAGAAAAACTTTTTGTCTTATGAACTTCCTGTTCTTCCGGCTGCTTTAGGTCTATATATAGCCAGGGGAAAAAGTTACGCAAGCATTCGTAATGTTGTCAGTTAGCCAAAGTTGCAAAAGTTATTAGGACATTTATAGGTGTTATATGGACAGAATCAGCAGTTCAGGAACAAACAGCCTCTACAGCCACTCATCAAACACATCAGAGCTTCATGATTATTATTATTATTATTATTATTATTATTATTATTATTATTCATTCATTCATTCATCTTCTACCGCTTATCTGAACTACCTCGGGTCACGGGGAGCCTGTGCCTATCTAATGGCGTCATCGGGCATCAAGGCAGGATACACCCTGGACGGCCAACCCATCACAGGGCACACACACACACTCTCTCATTCACTTACACAATCACACACTACAGACAATTTTCCAGAGATGCCAATCAACCTACCATGCATGTCTTTGGACCGGGGGAGGAAACCGGAGTACCCGGAGGAAACCCCCGAGGCACGGGGAGAACATGCAAACTCCACACACACAAGGCGGAGGCGGGAATCGAACACCGACCCTGGAGGTGTGAGACAAACGTGCTAACCACTAAGCCACCGTGCCCCCTGTGTGTATTATTATTATTATTATTATTATTATTATTATTATTATTATTATCTCTTTAGCTACTTACAGCCTTTAGCTACCGCAGTCATTAGCTACACTTTAGCTACCGCAGTCCCAGTCAAATGCTCCACAACGACCCCCACCCTTCTCCATCTGCCCCGGGGGTAAGTGCACTCCTGCCGTGAGCTGTGGTGTTTATTGTGACCGTCAGGATCAGAGCAGAAAGCGAGCTCTTGTCTCCGGATGTGTAGGTGTTCTTCTTTTCAGCCTTTTGTTTGGTTGCTGTATTGTTAAAACACTGTGTGCTGTGATACCACCTCGAATTAGCAAAACACTTCTGGCATTAAAGAGACCCATCTCTCTCTCTCTCTCTCTCTCTCTCTCTCTCTCTCTCTCTCTCTCTCTCTCTCTAAATATTTGTGACAGGAAGTGGCCATCAGTCATGTGCAGGCCAGAGCAGCTGTTAGGATCCTACTTCAAGGCCAGAGATGAAAGGAGCTGTTCCTCTGTTCTTTCAGCCCTCCCTTCATTCTTCTCTCATTCTCTCTGTTTTTTTTCTTTACAGTTATTTTCTATTCCTCCTCCTCCATCTGTTCTTCCTTCTTCCTTATTCTTCATCTCAGCTTCTTTTAAATCGCCTATCTTAATTCCATCTCTCTCCTCCTCCATCTTTGTCACTCTCTCATTTTTACCTCAGCGTTTACCGTGCTAGCTATTTTGCAAGCTAGATTAGTAAATAGCTAGTTAACTAGCTAACAGCGGATGTTATCAGAAAGGTTAATGTTACGTTGTTTTAAATCCGGCGTCTGATATCAGTTCAAACATTTAAACTTTAAAATTAGCTGACACTGACATCATTAAAATGTTAGCGTTAATGTGTTAGCATTAATGTTAGCATTAACGTTAGCATTAATGTTTCCTACTTTAAAAAATGTTGCAGCAAAATGTTTTTCTTTAATAGCAAGCAAGCTCTACGTAAATAAAAAGCTAGTTAGCTAGCTAACAGATAGCATTAGCAGAACATTACCCTGTAGAAAACAGGCTGAAGTGTCACAAAAACTGTATGGAAAGTTGTAGAAATGTGACTTTGTAAACATCATTGACCAAAAAAAGTGAATGTTCTAAAGGCTATATTTAAAAAAATTAATGCTTTAATTGGGAACAGTTGCACCAAACAATTAGCATAAAAGTTGTTCAAATCCTTGCAAAATAATAGACATTTTTCAGATTCCAAAAATTTGTTTCAATTAATAAAAAAAAAAGATTTCTGCTAACATTCATAAAACTAAAATGTTAGCCGCTCTGAAAATAAAATTTTTGTGTTAAGTTTTGCTGTATGAATGTTTATAACATTGCATTAAAAATGTAAAAAAGAATTAGCAACAAATCACATAATTCAGTTTGAATTAATAGTTGTTTTAATTCTTTGGAGTTTTTGAATAAGTTTATTTTTAAAAAACGCTGCTAGAACTTTCTGGAAAAACCTGACAGACAGTGGATTGGGAAATATTTTCTACCAACCTACAATTGTTAGCATACAGGCAAAAAATAAAAATCTAGACTGAAATATGTTCTTTTTTTTTAAAAAAACATTATTTAATAAAATTAATATTTTCTAAGCAGCGCTAACACTCAGACCTAAAAGAATTCTGTAAAAAAAAAAAAAAAAAAATCACATGACTCATGGTGGCTATCGGTTGATTTGCACTTGCGAGTCGACGTGAAAATTCACCCTGGGGTCTGAGGAGGTAAAGGGCCGACTGACAGGTGAATCCCAGCAATGATCACATCACTTTCCACTTTCAACATCACAGCTGAAGAGCTGCTGTTGTGTGAAGATTGATGCTTTAATAACGACAAGTCAAACAGCGGCGGTGTTAAGTGATGCGGAATCAGACCTTTTCTCTTCTTAGTTACATAAAAGTGTCTGGTGCTGGTTTCACACGCTGCACTGCTTCAATGTCCTCACACAATGTTTTACACGTCACACTGCACTGGGATTCTCAGACAGACCGTGTCATGATGTTGTGTGGTGTTGTGTACACAAAGAAGATTCTCTACACATAAGCTTCCCATGCGTAATTTACATCTTCCACCGGTGCCATGAAGAAACACAGATCATGTAAACTAACATTCTTCATGGCCAATAAAGAGATTTGTTTCTGTCCGTTAGCATGTTACATTTCTGTTTAAAGATCGATGTAGCCGTCTTGTGACTTTGCTGTCCTCTGAATGAGCTGTCCGATCAGACCTTCTGATGTCATCCGTCTTTGGCGTCACTAAATCTCCCGCGTTCTCATCTCAAAAAAATATTTTACGGTGTAGTGTAATTTATGTAATTTATTTTCAAAATGGGACGAAGCCTCCTGGTGGTCCAGCGGCAGGATCCCGCACTTTCGTTACCGTGGACCGGGTTCGATTACCAGGCAATGAACTAACCCAGCTGCTTAAATCTCAGTGCTGCTCCAAAGCCCGGATAAAGTGTGAGGGTTACATCAGGAAGGGCATCTGTTGTAATACCAGCAGCAAATCAAAAATATGTGGACCAGACGATCCGCTGTAGTGACCTCAAACAGGTAAAGCCAGAAACAAAATATACAGTTTATTACCCTCTTCAGCACATCTTCACACCATCATCAACGGGCAACATGACAGTTTGAGATGTGGAACAGATGAGTGTGGTGGATTCATCACGCAGGGGGTCATCAATTGTCCAGAAAGAGACACTGTAATAATACCTGTGACACATCACCTGCCTTTGATCATCTATCAGCTGTCAGACAGAGTGTTTCAGGGTGTGTTACCGTGTGTGTGTGTGCTTTTTGTTGCCTTTAAAAACGACAGGATGTTGACAAGTTCAAACCTTCAGCTAGCATAACTCTAAGCACACAGTCTGGGATACAGAAGGAAAATGTCCCGTGCGTATGCTACACAAAGCGAGGAGAAAAATCCACGCTAGCTCTCGGGGCTCCGCCTCTACCTGGGTCAACAGTTTAAGCTTTCTGTCTTATTGTCATTTTTATTACGGCGAGTCGAGCAGGCATGTGCTTTCATCCGTGTCTGCAGGTGTGCTTTGTTTTGAGCATCAGAGCGGCTCTAAAGATCATGGGTCCTACATGTTTTTACACACCAGGTTCTGCAGCAAGTGTTGTGCTGCTGCGATCACTTGAATTCCTGTCCTACAGGAAGCTGAGGAGACATGTGACGAGTCAAAGTCCTCCACGACACCAACAATTACACCGTAAATCAAAGACGGTGTTTCTTGAAAGCATTGCAGTTATCTTGAGTTCTGTATAATGTCAACATTCACATCTGTTTTCTTAAAGATAGATAGATAGATAGATAGATAGATAGATAGATAGATAGATCGATCGATGATAGATAGATGGATAGATAGATAGACAGATAGATAGAGGGATAGATAGATAGATAGATAGAGGGATAGATAGATAGATAGATAGATAGATAGATAGATAGATAGATAGATAGATAGATAGAGTACATTATTTATTTCTCAGGGAAATTCATTAATAATTAATGTTGATAATTTATCACCTACCACTAGCTTGACAACTTACTTAGCTACTATGAAGTAGCTGAAAATGTTTAGCTAGCATGCTAGCAATCTTATTCACTGTTATTCTGGCAAAAAATTCTAAGTTGCCCCCCATTAACTTGCTTTGTAGCAAAGATGCCTTGGAAATACAGTCACATTCAGAACTAGCAGAGATAAGTATCAATAGTAAGATGAGTAAAGCTAGCTTATTTAAATAAGATAGGTTAGCCTAGGCTAGGTTAGGATTCTCTAGGTTAGGTTAGGCTAGGCTAGGTTAGGATTGGCTAGCTCAGGTTAGGCTAGGCTTGTTTAGGTCTAACTGTCATTGCCACACAATGAACTTATAAATTAGCAGTTAGCATCCAAACAGTAGTGCAAAAAAGCAAATATGACAAATGAAATAAATGAGAGTTATGGTTCACCAGTAAAGTTAAACACTTTGATTTAAACCAGTAATAGAAATGGCAACTAGTTTAAATAAAATAAATAATGATTCTGGTGTAATAGATAGAATACAGTGTTACAGCGGTAGAAGTTCACCATGATCTGAGGAGCAAGGCAAGCTTTCTTCAGTCTTCTCAGAGATGACAGGTGCTGTTGAGCCTTCTTGAGGTCAGAGGAGGTGTTGAGGTTTCAGGAAACACCTGGAAATCCAGAAGCTAGAGACATGGTATTACTCAGTTATTCATAAAGGCAGGGGTGTGTCTGTGGCTCCTCAATGACTTCCCACAGTCCACAAACAGTTCTTTGGGTTTCTGGGTGTTAAAGTTAGCAGATCCTGAACCTCTTCCTAACATGTGCAATATGTTAACTTGATTATAGAGTTGGAGGTACGCAGGTACGCACCCTGAGGTGAAGAAGGAGAAGAGTATTAAAGATGGTGGTGGAGGAGGTGCTGCTGTCAAGTCTAAACACTATGGTCCATTGGTCATAAAGTCTACAGTCTAGTTGTTGATACCAAGTTTGAGAGTTTGAGTTCAGTTTAGATGGAATGACAGCAGCTGTATGCAGAGCTGTATGCAGAGACTGTGGACATTCTGACCAATACACCACTGTGTAGCATCTACATGCTATTTTCCAGGTGAGTCAATGCCAAGTGAAGGACTGAGGTGATGCTGTCTGTCCTTTGTTGATTTGTTGAGCCTTTCTTTACATAGATGCAAATGTCTTCTCCTCTGAGGATGCTTTTACAAGAGTTCTCTGCTGTTTAGCTCCTGAGGCCAAAACTAGTGAAAAGAAAGGCTAAGAAGGTTTTCTGACACCTTTTCATCAATTATCTCACATTCTATTCTCCAATATGACCAGATTACTAAAGTTAGCCTACACTAGTTATCAATGTCATTGTTCTAGCTAGCAGACATTGATATCTACCATCAAACATCAAAAACCTACTGTGGGAAAGATAAAGTAATATGTTAGTGCTAATGTTAGCATAGTGCTGAATGTAGCAGTGCGAAGCAGTGAAACGTTGATGTTGAACAGTACGCTAAGGAAGAGCTAAGGAAGTAACAATAAAGTGTAGTGTTGACATACGATCACGTTGATGATTAGCTAATAATGTTTAGCTTTCTAGAACTAATAGGTGCATCAGATACTTGATTTAATCAACATTCGAAAGTAGGATGTTTAAAGTACACACATAGCTACTCTGGAATATATGTTAGAAACTATTTTGAATATTTTAGATCTGTGAAAGTCTATGTGTCAATGTGCAAATCTAAAATTAACTTTTCGTCTTTTATTTACATCCTAATTTGATTTTGTTTCTTTTTCCACCTCTGCACTTTGGCGGTGTAGCTACACTTGGTTCCTGGTTTCTCTCATGATTTGAATACCTATTTTATTTAAAATAAAAAAAAAAAAAAACTAACTAAAAAAAACATTTGCTGTTGCTCACATTTATGGTCAATATCCTGTTTCGTTCTCCGTATGCAAATCGGGGCACTCGTGCGCTTTTCACGGCTACAGGTCTGACAATGCAAAACGCATGCAAAGCCACGTGAGAAGGCAAATCCAGGCTGGGAGGAAAAAAGAGCACAGCTGGCTACAGGTTTCAGTTTATCACCTCAGATAACAAAAACAAATCAAATAACAAAAGAAAAATCTTCTATAAAGCTACAGATAAACGTAAGATCTGCTTAAAAAAATACTGAAGTGAAACAAGTTTAAAGTTTTTATTTCTTTTAGTGGATCAAGAAGCATTATGTACAATTTTCTGAAGTATAGAACACTTTAAATTGTGACAAGATTCTGAAGGACGACTTCACTCGTGCAATAAACATTTATATAATGGCTAAATAAAATGACTAACCCTGAAGGACAAATGCCCAAGTCTGTGTCTGCTACATTAGTTATATTAGTCAAAGTTAGCTAAAATTACTGCTACAAGTAAATATTTATCTCAGAACAAAGCTAAATCTGGAGCAGAATCATAGATTTTATCATAATAAAAAATGCCATTTTTTAATATTTGTCTTAACTTAAGTTCAACATTCAAGAATATTTTTATTAAAAAAAAACTTTAGCTGGCTTCAAACAACACATCTACTGTACATATACTGTAGGCAAGATATGTTTTGCTATATCCATCATCTTCAACATTAATTATTTAACATTAAATATTACGGGATGGTGTGTACGTAGTGAACTAGTTTGCTTAGAACTAGCTTAGCTAATGTTATCATTTGTTGTTAATTTTCCAAAGAGATCAAATTAAACATTGCTCTTTCTTGTGTTCTTTTATAAAGACATTTCTCTAGCTATCCTGTATCACTTTTAGCTTGCTAGCTGTTTTGATCTTTAAATGGTTAGCTCCTTTAAACCTGTGTCCTGGTTGTGTGTGTTTGTGTTTATATTTGTTAGCGTTTGTTGTTAGGCACTAATTTACATGTACATATGGTGGGTGAGGATTAGCAAACATACATGTGCATACTGTTCATATTTAACTAACAAATTAAAATGATGGACAGCGTTGTTCTTGGTTTTAAAGGTATTTGTTTTGCAAAATTAGTCATATACATAGGCTCAGTGTAAACTCCCTTTCATGTGTTGTACCAACACTTAAGGATAACCTACGACTATTTTCTTAATACCAGCCTGTCATGTTACCGAGAAACCGTACAGCGTAAAATCCTTTCAGAAAACAAAAAGTTACAAAGCACTGACACTGGAGACTCCTTCCATAAATGTTACAGAAACGTCGTCTAGCAGACAACTTCACCATAATTCAAGATATTACACAGCATGGCTTTTTATGCGTAAAATATGCGTAAAATGTTATTATAGAAATGATAAAAAAGAAAACCGACAAATCGGAATTCAGACTTCAACAGAATTAGAATAAGAATTATGTCTTATTTAATGACTTTTACCATGTAAAGCACTTTGGTCCATTGTTATGGTGTTGAAAGTGCTATACAAATAAATTTTGATTGATTGATTGATTGAATGGGGGGGGGGGCACGGTGGCTTAGTGGTTAGCATGTTCGCCTCACACCTCCAGGGTTGGGGGTTCGATTCCCGCCTCCACCTTGTGTGTGTGGAGTTTGCATGTTCTCCCCGTGCCTCGGGGGTTTCCTCCGGGTACTCCGGTTTCCTCCCCCGGTCCAAAGACATGCATGGTAGGTTGACTGGCATCTCTGGAAAATTGTCCGTAGTGTGTGATTGTGTGAGTGAATGAGAGAGTGTGTGTGTGTGTGTGCCCTGTGATGGGTTGGCACTCCGTCCAGGGTGTATCCTGCCTTGATGCCCGATGACGCCTGAGATAGGCACAGGCTCCCCGTGACCCGAGGTAGTTCGGATAAGCGGTAGATGAATGAATGAATGAATGAATATACGTCTGTTGGTTGTACATCTTCCGGTCCTCAGACAGAATGATCGCACATGATCTGTGTAATACAAGTGTAGTTTTACAATAACACAATGCATTATGGGATTTCACTTCTGACTTCTTTAAGTAATAGGGCGTGGTGTGAGCAGTCGTTTTGTTTGTAGGAACATTGACTATTCTTAGCCTGGATTATTCTTCCAGTCTGGTAAAAAAAAAAAAAATGAGTCAAAGAGTGTCCCGTAAAACAAGCCTCGCCTTTGTGTATCCAGAGCACACAAAGGATGAAATAATGCAGGCGGTTTCAACTCGCGAACAATTATAGGCCATAAATTACTCCTGAGCTTCAAAGGCATTCAGACGCTAAACTATTACAGGCCTGCCTGCTCTAACAGCCGCTCTGCCAGGCTTCGCTTTTAAGTAATGAAGCCAATTCATTGCATAATTAAGTTAGCTAAATTACTCCGTTAGCAAAGCAGCCTGCGGTAATGGAATAAAGTTATTAACATTCCAGCTTTGGAAACCGACACCGTTTTGACACAAGCAGTTGTTGTGTATTGGATAAATCATTCGGTGTCGTTAGAAACGTGAAAACGAGAGGCTTGTTTTCGAAAAACAGAAATCAGTACGGTGATGATATGAACCGGAAAAGCGAAAGAAATTGTGTCCAAATAATAAAAACATGAATAGCGACTCCTGTGACTGTGAGACATGTTACGTTTTTATTGTTTTTTTTTTAACAGTACGTTTTTTTCTCATTTTTTATTTACTTTTTTAAAAACTGTTTTTCATTTTATTTGGGAAAAAAACTAGTTTTAGATGAAACTCTGTGCCACCTCTAATAGACTGAGCTAAGCTTTTTCTTTTATTTGTTTGATTTTTTATTTTTTTGTTTAAATTTGTCTTTCTAATTTGGGGTCAAAGTGTTTTAAATGACGTCTCATGTCTCATATCTGATCAGTCGAATTTTTGGGAAATCATTTTCGGTTTAAGAAACAAGACAAACAAGACTTTTTTTTTAATCTAAAAAAATTCACTAATTGTTATTTCTAATTGTTTGAAAGCAAATCTCTTTAATAAACAAGGGAAACAACTCCAAATGATATTTAAAATGTTAAAGGTATTTAAAACTTTGTGTAAAAATCGAATGTTTTACATGATGAATGTTTCCTCTGGTCTCATCTTGTAATATTCAGACATCTAGTTTTCACTCAGTTGTGCCTCAATGTTGACATGTTTTAATGTGGAGGTGAAAATGATGCTAAATGTGATTGTAGTGTTATATTATTAATACTGAACCTGTTTGTCATTCATTTCACAACAATGTTGTTCTACGTCTGACAATCTGGTCATATTTATTGGCACACTTCACTGCTGCTTTTATAGGTTTAGCTCCATTTCTGTGGAGTATTTGGGTCATTCTTATCCACCCACATGCCACCTCCTCTAGCACAGCCATGCTGTCAGTCATCCTGGAGAGTGGGAGGGGCGTGGGCGATGTTGTCCCGCCCTCTTTCGCACAGTCACCTCCTTCTCTGCCTGTGATTGGTCGGCGACTGGTAGCTTTGAAGCACCGCTTGAGCGCTCGGTGAGAGCAGCGCGCGCGCGACACGCAGACACAGAAGTGAGGACATCGCGAGCGCGGACGGAGACGAGCACCGGACCGAGCACAGCACCGGACGTACACCGGGATTGTCTCCTCAGTTTAAAGGATCCCCAAAGTCTTTTTTTTTTGGTGATTTTTAGAAGTTCACAAGTGGGGTATTTTTTGGAGTGTATCTTTTCCAGAGAGACGCGTTTTGCTGTTTATTCGGAATTTGTTTTTCTCCCCACATCCCAGTTTGGATATTTTCACGTCTTTTTGGAAGTCGGTGCCATGCGGATACTCGCGCGCTGCAAATGAGAAACGGACGACGCGCTCGCGCCACATGAGCGACGTGCCGTCTGGAGACGCGCGGACACCGAGACCCCCCACACCGGAGAGCAGCCGCCCCGCCAGCACCTCGTACACAGACCGCAACCTCGCTGTCGGTCAGAGCGGCGAATCGAGAGCACAGGATCGAGCTCCACGGCTCGCGCTCGCATCGCTGCCCCTCGCGGATCCGGTGCGTCACGCGAAGCGGCTTCCCGTACGGATTCTCCAAATGCTGAGCGCACGCGCGGCTCACATGCTCCACGCGGACTACCTGCAGCCGCTCAGCTCCGCGCCGCTCCCTATCGAGGTATAATCATCATCATCATCATCATCATCATCATACTACTATTACTACTACTACTAATAATAATAGTAATAATAGAAATAATAATAATCATCAATAAGAACAATAAGAATAATAATAAAAATTTGGTTTATAATTGTACTTGTACCTGGTTTAATAATTTATTTCACTGTTCATTTCGTTCTAAAGAAAAGATAAATGTTCTACTTTATTGCATATTTACATAAAAAATGCACTCGCGCCATCATCTACTTTTAAATTCTAATTAAAGCTAAAACAATATTTATTTACTGTCTTTGGGAGAGAACTGGAGACTTCAGAAATAAAAAAACTCTTTATTTACATAAAAAATAAATTCTTAATAATAATAATAATAATAATAATAATAATAATAATAATAATAATAAACTTTTGAAACACGTGATTTTCGGGTTTTATGTGTAGAAGGATTTGAATTTTAGAACTTAAAATTTTACATTGTGCACATTCAAAAATGCAAAAAAAGAAAGTTAGAAAAAACAAGTACAGCATTAAAAATGAGATTTTTTTAAGAACAAAAATAGATTTAAAAAAGGAAATATAAAGGATTAAAAAAAAACCCTGAAACCACACAAAACAGTTCTGTGAGTGAGTTTTCCCATTATTTTCCTCATGTTATTTCCCAGAGCGTTTTTACAAACACACTAATCATCATCTACAGAAGTTACACATGGGTTTTGTTTTCCATGTCTGACGTTTAGCATTAGTATTTGTCTAGTCAATATAGAATTCACCAATCATTGCACTTTCCTTTTATCTAGTAAACATGGCCATAAAACTAAATGTCATGCTATATTTACATAAGATCAATACTGGGATATAAACTCGTTGAAAAGATAGGTTTGTGAACAGGTGGCGTGTCAGGGCTGGAGCGGTGAGTAAAACCACAGGAGTAAATATTTCACAATTCTAACACTGTGATTATTGTTTAAAAACAGACCGAGTTATAAAAAGGCAGCTGTGAAACGCATCGGATCTCAAACTAGAAACCAGAAGACTGTGCCATCTGTGTTAAAACACTCCACCTATTCGTGTTTAAAGACTTTTTTTTTTTAAATATATATAAGCCGTGAAAAACAGCACAGTTTGGACATACCGTAAGCTCCAGAACAGTTCCAGAAACCTGTGCTATGTCATCAGGCATTTTGAGCTCCTTGGCAAATCGTTTTTTTAACGAGGGGTCTATAAATGAACTAACTCATTAATGAAGGCTTTATGAAGAAACACTAGCTCCCTCCTTCCCTTTTAAAGTATTGTGGATGTCCCCTGAGTTCTAGAGATCATTTCCAAGCTCTGTTTTTTTTTTTCAAATCAATATTTTTTATGAATTGAACCTGAGCATATGTCTCGATTTCTTCCTTTCAGCTGGATGCTAAAAAGAGTCCACTGGCCCTTCTGGCTCAGACCTGCTCCCAGATTGGCAAGCAGGATTCGCCGTCGTCCTCCAAGCTAAGCTCGCTCTCCTCGGGCAACTTGGGAGACAAAGATGGCCGGTCGACTGGTTCGGGTCTTAAATCAGCAGAGCAACAGCAACAGCATGGCCTGGAGGACAAGTCCAGCTTCAAGCCTTATTCCAAAAACAGCTCGGAATGCCGGAAGGATGGAGTCGTCCTGAGCGGATCAGGTGACAAATCCGGGTTCAGGACTTCTGGTGGGAGTTCAGCTACAACGACATGTCCATCATTCCCTCCTCATAACTCTTCTCCAAGGACCTGCTCACCATCCCAGCATGCCCCAGGTCAGGCACATGTACATCGTCAGACACAATCTCCGTCCACACAGAAACCCCTCAGTGTGGACTCCAAAACTGCAAGTTCTGACTCAAGCACGGAGAGTAGCAGTGGCAGCGATCGTGTCGGGAAAAAAGACTTGGATAACAGCAGACTTGACAATGCCCAGATAGCTAACTCTAGCCAAGCACGTGCAAGTGTCAACTCCAGCAGTGGTAGTGCCTCTAGTAGCCCTCGACCAGAGAGCAAGAACGATTCCCAACCACCACAGACATCCTTAGCTAATTCCAGCCATGTTGCCCCAATTTCACCATTTAAACCAGGACACTCTGTGTTCCCCTTGCCTGCTTCCACCCTGGGATACCATGGCTCCATCGTTGGTGCCTATGCTGGGTATCCATCACAGTTCGTCTCTGGGTTGGACCATGCCAAGACTGGTTTAGTGGGTTCTGGGATCGCAAAACACCCAAGCTCCAGTCCTTTAACAGGCACATCTCCTCCATCCTTTATGCAAGGCTTGTGTCGGGACCCATATTGCCTCACTTACCCCAACACGCCCCACTTAGGGGGTAGCAACTGCAATACTTGTGTCCATGACCCATCCTCGTCTCTCAAGTCAGGATTCCCATTGATGTATCCTTCTCCACACCTCCACGCGCTCCATCCAGGGTCTCTGTCCACATCCGGTGCTTCCGTCTCCCTCTCCCACCCGCTCTACACCTATGGATTCATGCTTCCTAGTGACTCCCTTCCTCATGCCTGCAACTGGGTCTCTGTCAGTGGGCCCTGCGACAAGCGCTTTGCCTCTTCAGAGGAACTTTTGGTGCACTTGCGCACTCATACCTCCCTTCCTGGTGTTGATGGAAAGCTCTTGTCTGCCTATCCTTCCTCTGCCTCTTCCTCAGCTGCTTCTTGCCACCTACACTTGCCCCCTCCCAGCAGCCCCGGGGCTCTTCCAAGCTCCTTCTCACTTCGAGGTTCACCTGGACTTGGTCTGGCTCGCTACCATCCATACAGCAAACCCCATTTGCCAGGAGCACCTTCCTTACCTATGCACTCTCTCCCTGCTACAGCACCATACTACTCACCTTACGCTCTCTACAGCCAGAGACTGGGCTCAGCATCGGCACTCGGTTACCCTTGATGGTCGCACAGCTGATGAGAATGAGCAAAGGTTCAAGACAAGGACAAAGACCATCCGGAAAAAAAAAGAAGAGGCTCAGAGTCAAAAAGGAGCCTTTGATGGAGTTGCCTATGTAAACCGTGTCGGGGAACACATAGGAACCGTAAGACATGAACACTGTCAGATCTGTAGAGAGAACCATGAAACATGTGCTTGATACCTGAGAATAATGGAACTGATAACTTTAATATTATTTGATGATCAAAGTTTTATTTCAGTTTATTAATAAAAAAAAAGTATATTTATTTTTCTCTTGAGCGCTTGGCTTTTTACTTGGGAAACATTTACCATCTAAATGCATTCGTTGTCACTTTGGTACAGGAACAATATTTTCCGAGATCAATATCGCTCTTTCCACAATGCATTTTTATAACAAACACTCATTTATCTTTCAGTTGTCACTTTGATTGTTTTTTTTTTTCCTTTTGTTTTCTCGAGTGCTTCAGCAAGCATGACTTGCCCGACAGCCGGTTTGTTCTTGGAAATTTGCCATTTTTTGTTTCTTTTTTTTGTACTTGTACAGTTCAAAAAAATAAAACAAACAGACAGATGTGATATATTTTCTATGGTGAATGATTCGGCAAGCTGGAGAGGGTTTACTTTGAGGGTTGAAGGGAAACGGGGTGAAATAAATACAAACAATTAAGAATCCTATGTATAGATGGTGGCGCTATACGCTTAACAGAATGTCTTATTTTGTGAAATAAATAATAACTTGATTACATGTGTTACATGTTTTAGTTCTTGTCTTTTTATCATCTAGAGTAGATGTTTAGTACTGGTGTAGCATTACACTGTAATGTAGCGTAGACCACCGTGCTAATAGCAAACATGCTAATCTTTTACACATTTTGCAAAGAAACTCAACCTGTAAAAACTATGAAAAAAAATTAAATCATTCCGTCCATTATCACGACATAAAATCTGTTTGACTTAGAAAACACATGAGCTAACGTTAGAAAATTAGAAAAATTAGTTAGCTGTATTTATTATAGATATTGTTTCGGTTTTTAGCTCAAACATGACAATTGATCTTAATTAACATAGATTATTCCCCCTCAAATGCCTGTTGGTTACCATAAAACCACCGCATTTACTTTTACTCTATTTTCTACTTTAGACGGTCTGTAGGTGTTAAACTTGCAGTGGAACCTACATTAATACACACTGTTTGTAGCTCCGCAGTGCTGTTGTTGTGTAAAGTGCTTACTTAGCATCGGACAATCCAGTGACTCTTAACCACAGCTCCATTGGAGGCCAGTAATAACCCTGCTGAGGGCCTGACCTCGCTCCCATGCAAACTCTGATGGATCGTTCCTGCCACACAAAGGCCAAAAGACGGCATCAGGAGTCTGTTAGCGGAGAAATATTTATCAAGCGTCCCTGACACGACCCTCAGGAGGATGGTCCTTATTGTTGGAGCTCTGTATGAGGTCTGCAGGGTCTTCTAATGAAGGTCGCTCAGATACTGAGCTGGCGCTGTGCTTTAGCTC
Source organism: Tachysurus vachellii (assembly GCF_030014155.1). NCBI lineage: Eukaryota > Metazoa > Chordata > Actinopteri > Siluriformes > Bagridae > Tachysurus > Tachysurus vachellii. The sequence goes on along the minus strand of NC_083471.1, from coordinate 26,204,346 downwards.
CAACAACTGGTATAATATTTTTATATTTATAGGTACTCGCTGTGCTAGTGGGAGTAATTTCACAGTAATGTGTCTTGAAGGTTGTTAAAGCAGGTTGGAGTGAGAACTGGGTTCTTATACACAAACACACACACACACACACACACACACACACACACTGAGTTCATTAGCACTTCAGACAGAAAAGGACACTGCACAGGTGTCACTTGACAGGACCATTAACTGAATTGATCACAGCAGAGATCTCAGTTAGTTCAGCTTGTCCAGCAAGGTCACTGCCCACTAAAGCTTCTTACCAAAGGATTTAAGGTTTTAAAGATGCTTTCAGTGATGATGATGATGATGATGATGACCAAGATGATGTTCTTCTTTCTTCATAGGAGACCGAGCAAAAGAAACAGTGGTAAGATCGATTAGCTCTGTTAAGCTAGCACTTGGGTGAATGTTCACAATGTTCTGATGGAAATATTGGTTCCTCAGAATCAATATTATAATAAGTTTTGTCACAGCCGACATTTCTGTCTGAGATATCATAGCTTTTAACATATCAAGAACTTAGAAAAACCAAGAAATTACCAACAGATAGACAAATATATCACGATACAGAGTTTTTTTTGCTGTATCGTCCTCCCGTACATAGCTCAAGGTTTTTTTGTAAAGTTCTACTTTGGCATCCACCTTCATGTGATTAAAGAGGTTCTAAAAAAGCACAAAAAACAGTACTAGATAAAAAGATAAAAAAAAAATTGTACTCATAGCATTCATGGCTTGCAATAACTGTGCAAACATTCCTATAGTTTCCTATCAGTTCCTCTGAATTCTCATGGTGACTATAGACAGGAAGTTTATTTAGTGTTTTAACCCTCCAACAGATCTCACATCATATTGGTCTCTGCTGCCCCTTGTGGATAAGGAGAGCAACTACATAATCGTTTAACTTTTACAGTTTACATCAAAAATAGTGCAATAGTTTGATACGTGAACAACAAACAATTTATTTCTGCTCAGGTTTAATAATAAAGTGCCAGCAAAATAACACAGAAATTATCAATCAAGTTTTAATATCCAATCAGCTACTAGCCAACAAACAGTAAAAAACAAATGACATTTTAAATTCTAAGATTTACTGAAAGAAAGAAAATCAAATAATTTTTAATAATAAAATTTTACTTGTGGATACAAAACATCTGCAAAAAAATGGAACAATTGGTCAAATATATTTGATATTTAATGTTTTATTATTTTTTTTTATAAATGTATTATTCATTTAATTTTATTTGTGTTCCTTAAAAACACGACAATACAATTCTTTAAAAAGGTAAAAGAAGAATAAATATTCGACAAACAATTCGGTCAATAATCAGAAAACATGAAAATGGAAAATAAAACGGATTATAAAAAATGAACTAAAAGAAAAGGTGTAGATGAGATCCTTAATGGCTGAGAGAAGAGAAGAGAAGAGAAGAGAAGAAAAGAGAAGAGAAGAAAAGAAAGAGAAGAGAAGAGAAGAGAGGTGAAACCGAGGGGAACGCACTCCATCTTGAGTGATTCATCTCATTCTCACTCGTTCATCACATCCCTCATCCATCTCAATGTTCCATTTCTCTCTCTCTCTCTCTCTCTCTCTCTCTCTCTCTCTCTCTCTCTCTCTCTCACTCATGCACTCTCTTTCCCCTTTATGGCTTCAGCTGAGTCAATATGCAAGTCGACGCTCAGTTTCTGTCACCTGTGTGTGTGTGTGTGTGTGTGTGTGTGTGTGTGTGTGTGTGTGTGTGTGTGGACAATTCCAGGCCATGACAAGTTTCTCCTCAGCAGGACTACACCTGTTTGATTGATCTCTCTCTTCTCTGAGGATTCAGTCTCTTAGGGTTTGAAATGGAGGTGGAGGATGTGAGGTTACAGACGTCCCCCACTGCTCACTCAGCAAAGAGAGAGAGAGTGTGTGTGTGTGTGTGTGTGAGTGTGTGTGTGTGTGTGAGAGAGCTTTATTCGGCCTCAGCAGTGTCCTGGGCAGGCAGCCGACAGCGCCGGTGATTAATGATGACAGCGTGTGGAGTTGCTCTCCAATTAGCCAGAGCGAGAAGCAGAGTGAGACGCACTTTATCTTCCTTTCCTCCTATTTTTCCTTCCTCCCTCTCTCATTCTCTCTCCCTCGTTCCGTCTGGCTCTTTGTCTCTCAGCACACAGGCTCCATCTTTCTGTCTCTCCGTTGTCCTGATTGACTAAACGCCTTGATGAACATTCAGCGCAACACCATTACGCCTCAAACACGCCAGATCCTGAAGCAGCGTCTTTTCATCCAACAAAACAAAACAAAACAAAAACCCTGCCTCCTGTCCACTGTCAAACAACACTGGCTTTTTATAAAAGACGGAAACCATAAACATCTACAGCACTAGCGGCAGAGCCCGATGGTGCGTCACGGTTCCACGTCCACGCGATCCATCACAGCAGGCCTGTGGACGAGCTCAACAGCAGCGGAGCGTGATGAAGGCGCAGTAACGATGGCGTACCGCTAATACTCTTCACGCCGCACCAGCAGCTGGACTCCATTTAGGAACGCTCCGGGGGGACTCTGTGCTCGTGGAAAAACGTGCCTTGGCACGGGAACGTGGGGAATCGAGTCGCGCCAGAGCCGTGCTCCAAATGACAGCACACATGACGTTCATCTGGGGGCTCAGGATTGAAGGGGGTGGGGGTGGGGATAATGGGGAGGGGGTTCGTTTGATTCCTAAGCCACATGCCTCTGGGCCGCTTCGCTGTAGGTGTGTTAGCCTCAACGCAACCGAAGGAAGTTATTTATAAGTTTTTCCACTGAAGTATATATACATTTTATTACTGAACTGCTCAGAGACGTGGAAGAGAAACATAAGCTGATGTCTAGTTTTCATAATAAAATGATTCAGACTGCAGCTGAGGGAGAAAATAAATAACGGCAAAAGTTTCCATTGACTTTAATGACATTTTTACACTTAAAAAAGATTGAATGAAATTTCTACAAAAAAGAACAAAAACCGTTCTCTTTACGTCTGCGGTATTAATATCACGCTCAGCTCTGGATGCTGATTGGTCAGAAGATGTTGATTTGTTTTCTATATACAGTATCGTTATCTGTTATCGGTGAGGTGTGAGTAACTCCTCCTCTTCATCACTGTGCTCTTGGTGAACTTCCTCACATGGACCGGATCGTTCTGTACACGTTCAGGACAGAGAACAGATCTGCTGCAGGATGTTAGAGGGTTAAAGATGGCATAAAGCTCTGAACTACTGTATATATCTCTACTGTGAGAAACTCCACACACACACACTCACACTCACACTCACACTCACACACACATGCCCACACTCACACACACTTACACACACACACACTCACACTCACACTCACACTCACATGCCCACACTCACACACACTCACACACACACACACACACACTCACACTCACACTCACACACACATGCCCACACTCACAAACACACACTTACACACACACACATGCACACACTCACAAACACACACTTACACACACACACATGCACACACTCACAAACACACACTTAGACACACACTCTCACACAGACACACACCCACTCACATGCACACACACATGCACACACATGCCCACACTCACACACACTCACACACCCACACACACACATGCACACACATGCCCACACTTACAAACACACACACACTCACACACACACATGCACACACTCACAAACACACACTTACACACACACACTCACACAGACACACACCCACTCACATGCACACACACACTCACACTCACACACACATGCACACACTCACAAACACACACTTACACACACACACATGCACACACTCACAAACACACACTTAGACACACACTCTCACAGACACACACCCACTCACATGCACACACACACACTCACACTCACACACACATGCACACACTCACAAACACACACTTACACACACACACATGCACACACTCACAAACACACAGACACACACCCACTCACATGCACACACACACACACACACACATGCACACACATGCCCACACATGACCACACTTACAAACAAACACACACACTCACACAGACACACACCCACTCACATGCACACACACACACACTCACACTCACACACACATGCACAAACTCACAAACACACACTTACACACACACACATGCACACACTCACAAACACACACTTATACACACTCACACATGCCCACACTCACAAACACACACTTACACACACACTCACACACACTCACAAACACACATGCACACACTCACAAACACACACTTATACACACTCACACATGCCCACACTCACAAACACACACTTACACACACACTCACACACACTCACAAACACACACTCACACAGACACACACCCACTCACATGCACACACACACACACTCACACTCACACACACATGCACACACTCACAAACACACACTTACACACACATGCACACACTCACAAACACACACTTACAAACACACACACACTCACACACACACATGCACACACTCACAAACACACACTTACACACACCCACTCACATGCACACACACACTCACACTCACACACACATGCACACACTCACAAACACACACTTACACACACATGCACACACTCACACACACTCACACAAACACACACACACTCACACACACACCCACTCACATGCACACACACACACTCACACTCACACACAAACACATTCACACACTCACACACACACTCACACACACACACACACACACTCTCTCACACACACGCACACACTCACACACACTCACAAACACACACACACGAACACACAGTCACGCACACACACACAGTTGCACTTCAGTGTAGGTGTCAGTGTTAGTCACACAGTCAGATTTGTGGCTGTTTAACTTTCCTGAGGCACTTCGTCAGAAACTTGGCACAACGGTGCGAGCAGTTTTTAAGCCTCCTGTCACACACACTTTGGGTTAGCGTCAGCATCATGACAACCGGCATAAACTCGTGACAGTCAGCATGGCACACTGTTCCGTAATGACTCAATAATGTGTCAAGACCAAATAGCTGTCCGTCGCTGAGCCGCAGCAGAGCCGAGCGCTTTGGGTCAGAGGACCTGCTGATGGAGTCTCGTCACAACATCCTCACTAGACCGCTATCAGAACCTCACACTCACTAAACCTGGACCGGGACAGGAACCTGACACATGCTGATCATCTGCGTTCAACAATATTATAAATAATAATAATAATAATTCTGATTGGTCAGAAGGTGATTCATTTCCAGAGAGATTTATATTCATGTGCTCGTACTACATAATACCTTAGACGGTTTCTATAGCAACGGCTCATGCGCATGAAGGTGTGTAATGTATTGCGCCGATACGGTGAAGATTTCTATAATGAAGAGATATGTTTATTGAGGACATAAGGAAGGAGTCTCCGGTTCCAGTGCTTTGTAACAGTCAGAGGTAAAGCTGGAATGTATTCAAGTGACTAAATGGATAAAAAAGTATCCAGTAAAAAGTTCATGATCTATTAAATGTATTGTTTATTTTGTGTGTGTTCAGTTTTATTTTATAAAGTAAGCAATATAAATCAGTTCCGTGTGATTTATCTATAACTTATGAAGTGTTTTCAGTCTGTATGAGAAGCGGCGAGTCCTGCGACAGGTCGAAGGTGGATGTCAGAACACACACCGGTGTGAGACGCCATGCAGAAATCTGTCACGTCTCCTCTAATGAAAGGCTCAGTGATGAAAGTGCTCCTGTCAACGCCGAGCTATATTTCCTTTAAACCTCAAAAAAAAACCTGAGTGTCCTTCCGTCTCCTTCCGTGACCCTGCGCCGAATCTCTGTATGAGAACGACACGAGACCAAGTCACATGAGGAGGGAGAGAACCGAGAGAACTCAGAAGGTTCTCCAGTCATGTGATCTTTCCAGAAGAGTCGAAACTCGCATTCTTTACGAGGCTCTCTCTCTCTCTCTCTCTCTCTCTCTCTGTCTAGCTCTCTCTCACTTTCTCTCTCTCTCTCACACACACTCTCTCTCTTTCTACCTCTCTCTCACTTTTTCTCACACTCGCTCTCTCTCTCTCTCTCTCTCACACACTCTCTCTCTCTCTCTCTCTCTCTCTCTCTCTCTCTCTCTCTCTCTCTCTCATGCACACACTCTCTTTCGCTCTCTCTTACACACACACTCTCTCTCTTTCCTCCTCCGACTCAGCCATAAACCAAAGCCAGCTGTCACTGAAAACTGCTGCAGAGAGGGAAAAGAGGAAGGAGGGAGAGAAGGAAGGAGGGAGAGAGAGAGAGGGAGGGAGGGGAAGGAGGCCTGATTATCCAAATACAGTCATTAAAGGAGAAATGTGTTTTTCAAACTGTCAGGATGATTAATGAGCGCGAGCAAATCCTCACAAATGCTCCTGTTTAGTCTAACTGGCAGACATGATCTTAGGACTGATTTATGGCAGAGCTGCTCGGAGGCCACGCAGAGGTTACGGGAAGGAGGGGGAGAAAAAAAACAGAGCATGGCCGAAACTGAGAGAGAGAGAGAGAGAGAGAGAGAGAGAGAGAACAGAAAAAGACAAGACAGAACAAGAAAGAGAGTAAAAAAAAAGAGATATTATGAGTGTACAAAAGTCACAAAGGGAGAGAAAAGGTTTGAGAAAAGACAAAAAAGGATGATGAAAGAGTGAAAGTAAGAGAGAGAGAGACCCGGAGGTAAGAAGTCAGCTAAAGAAATTTGACAGAAAAAGGAGAAAGTAACAAACACAAAGAGACAAAAGAAAAAGAAATATGAATAAAATAAAGTAAAAATTACAGACAGACATAGAGAGAGAGAGAGAGAGAGAGAGAGAGAGAGAGAGAGAGAGAGAGAAATACACATAAAGACAGACAGATTAAGGGGGAAAAGAGACATAGAGACAGAGACAGATTGATAGAGTTGGACAGATAAAGGAAGAAGACAGGAAAAGAGAAAGTAAGTTACACAGAGAGAAAAATCAGGGAAGGAGAAAAGTTACAAAAAAAAAACAGATCGAGAGAGAAATTTCAGAGAGAGAGAGAGAGAGAGAGAGAGAGAGAGAGAGAGAGAGAGAGAGAGAGAGAGTCTGTGTGTGTGTGTGTGTGTTTGTGCACCAATAAGGCTGACCTCTGTTGTGATTGATTGTCCTCCAGCCACCACTAAAGTGCTGATATGTCGCTTTCTTACTACTGCTGACCTTTACTTAAAGAGCACCATCGCAAAAACACACACACACACACATACACACACAAACACATGCACGCACGCACGCACACACACACACACACACACACACACACACACACACACACACACACACACACACACACACACACAGTAGCTGGTAAGATCTATTAGCTTGGCAAAATGTGCAGAATCATTAAGCGTCTCTCTTATTTTCTTTGCTAAAGGAATGCAGCGGGTTTAAAGAGAAAATAAAAGTCTCTGCTAGCTCTGCTAATGTTAGCTAGCTCATTAATAAACTTGCTCCTGCTTTTATTTTCACAAAATATACACAATAATGTTGTCTAGTGATGTTTTATTTTATTATTGTTAACATAATGTTAGCTTTATTTTGATTACACATTATGGTAGCTACACTCATGTTAGCTAGCATGTGGAGATCTTTTCAGCTAAAAAGCTGTTGTTTTCATTACACATTATATTGTTATCCTAATATTACCTAGCTTACAAGATGTTATTTTCATTAGCTTGCTAGCAAACTATAGAACAAGTTTTGGTTAATCATTAGTAGTTAGCCTAACATTAGCTAGTTATCTATTACAAAAACTTTAATTAGTTAGTTAGCAAATTTGGCTTATGCATTATAGTAGTTAGCCTAAAGTTAGTAAGCAATATGATGTCTCTCTTATGTGTTAGCTTAAGTTAGCATCCATGTTTACAAATTAAGCAAAACAATACAATGCCTCAGGACAGAAGTACACCTAATGAGAGCTAGCTCACTACATAAACTCACAACTAGCTTTATCTTCAAATAACACAATTGTTAGGCTAACGTTAGATAGCAGATTTGGATGCTATCATTGATTATAGTCATTAGCCTTATCTTAGCTAGCTTTCAAGTAAAGTTTGAGTATACATTTGAGCAAATTTGTTTTTAACTTCAGTTAGCATGCTTGTTTGATGGTTTTTATAATTCATTATGTAGTAATATAGTAATTGTTAGCTAATATAGTAATGTTATATATATATAAGACAGATTAGCAGTTAGTTTATGTGAGCTGGTTAGCAATCAGAGTTGTTGTTTTGGGCATGTTATATTAATTTGCTAGCTTACTAGCGATACATAAATGGTCAAATATGTGTTTCAAATATGTTGGCTTTTTTATTTATTTGTAAAACAACATGATTCCTAGACATAAGAACCCACCCTCCCACTCACACACACACACACACACACACACACACACACACACACACACACACACACACACACTCTACTGTGTGATTAATAACTTTATAAGTTTAACAGACTTCTCTCTCTCTTTCTCTCGCACTCTATCTCTATGTCTCTTGTCCTCCCTCCAGCGACTGGATCTGTTTCTTTTCTTGGCTCATGTGAGCGTAGGGGGTCTAAGATTTTTCCTCTGCCTCCTCATCATTACCATCATCATCTGTTCCTACACACACACACACACACACACACACACACACACACACACACGTTCTGTCAAATAGGCAGATATGTTTCAGAGCTTTTCAAACACACTTCTCTAATGGCATTATGGAGGAACAGCCCATACCACATACTCCCATTCTCTGTCACACACTCCTTCAAGCACGCACATGCACACACACACACACACACACACTCCCACACATGACGCACAAAGCAGGAGGATGTTGTCCCATATGGAGGATGTTAGATGGGCCGAGCGTTAAGGAGGAGAGGACGGAGTGTTTATCTAATGCTGTCCAAGGACAGCTCCTATCGGCCTGTCTAGTAACACACACACTCAATCATTCTCTCTTACACACACACACACACACACACACTTAATCATACTCTCTCTCACATACAAATACACCCTCTCAATCTTCCTCTCTCAGACACAGGCGCTTAGGGCTGTTACACCTCAAGCTAACGCCAGGATACTAGCATCGTTCACCATTAAATGTAAATAACATTCTTACTATTGCATCAATGACTTTCTAACTATTTAGCTGTATGTGTATAGTTGCGCCTCAGAGTACATCTAGCTAGCTTGCCATTTATTTTTAGATAATGAACACAAATAACAGGCCCTCGTCATAACATGCTTATCTTGGTTAGCTAAGCTGTTATATTGTGTATCTTGCTTAATAATTAAGTAAATAATTCACTGGCACTATTGTAAGATCAGGTTTATGATTGCCTGATTAAATCTAACTTAATCTCTACCCTTATAGAGCCAGGGAATCCTGTCAGTCACTGACAAACACACACACACACACACACACACACACACAAAGACACACAAAAGAGATTACGAAGAATGTCATCATGCTGGCGGTCTTTTAATTTGGGAATCTGTGGATGCTGTGAAAGCCAAAACACAGAGGCGTGTGTGTGTGTATGTGTGTGTGTCAGGCTGCTGTCAGTGTGTGATTTATGGCTGTGAGACTCGCAGCAGTCCTCACTGCCAGTTCAGTATTGTTACATCTGACATCTAATGAGGCCCGACGTGCCTTCAAGAGCGGCACTTAACACAGGCTTCCATCTCCGGCCGTCACTCAGCCCCGCCTCTTCTTCTTTCTCTCTCTCTCTCTCTCTCTCTCTCTTTCTCTCTCTCTCTCTCTCTCTCTCTCTCTCTCTCACACACACACACACACACACACACACAAACATACTCACATCAGTGTTGCTAAAGCTCTCTCGTCCCCCTTTCGCCTGTCGCTCTCAGTCCGATTTATTCTCCACATGAGCTGTCTGAGAGAGACAGATCTCTCACAGGGAACCACAGCAGCCACGAAGTTCTGTCAGGCCAGTGGGCGTGTCTGTGTGAGACAGATGGGCGTGTTTTTGAGTTCATATATGGGCTCAGAGACACACCCATCTGTATCACACAGACACGCCCACTGGCCTGACAGACCTTCATGGCTGCTGTGGTTCCCTGTGAGAGATCTGTCTCTCTCAGACAACTTTAGATATGAACCTGTAACCCAAAAGTAGTTTTGTGATTGCAATCAAATTATCTCAATGTAGCTGGCTACCTAGTATCAACATGTAACTATAAAGGATGCCTTACTTGATTCTAACACATGCAACACAGTGAATACATGCATCAAAAAAACGTAAAAGCTAGCTTTTATGTCTTGAATTACAGACAATGTGAAGGCACGGTGATGTCAGAAACAAGACTTAACCATCATGACTAAAATTTCACAATTACTATCTGACATGTTGAGGAATGTCAGTGTCACGTTACAAATCATAAATTCTGAACTGTGTGGAAATTTCCAGTGCTTTCAAACAGATGATGAAGGACTAGTAATCGATTAAGCGGCTAGCACTTCGCTGCTAATGCTTAACAGACAGGATAAAGACACAGAGACACTGAAAAAGAGATGAAACAATTAGGAATATTGACTTTTACCTTATTTTATTGCTAATTACTAATTACTAAAAATAACTGCTGTAATTTAAGTGGAAGTTTACTGGCTAACAGTTTAGTATGATAGAACATAGCCACTATTCAAAGACAATGTACAGGCAGAGAAACCATGGAAACCAGTTAAAGTTGGCTGGTTACTAACATTTTCCTCACACGTCTTGGACTGGACGCTTAGCATTGACCTTTGGGTTTCTTTGTATTGAGAAATGTCAACATCGAATCATAATGTTTTCATATATTTGACTTCTGTCAAATCAAATCACATACACGGGATCGTTTTTTTAACCTGCTTTCTATTTTTCTTATTTTTTGTTTCTCTAGCATTCTTTTGAACTGATTTGACATGACTGTGCCAGTTAGAAAACCTTAAACATAAAGGCAAATGCTCGAGAGCAGAGTGACCTTGCTTTGGCAACTCATCACCTCAGCTCATTCACTCCCACGTGGCTATGATTGTTTCGAAACAGGAAAGGGGTCTCGCCGTGAAAAACAGGGGCCAATGAGAGTAATGCAGGTCGAGAGCTCTTTGGTTCCGCTTTCTTGCCTCTTCGTCTCGGGTTTCTGTTCGGCAAACCAACCAATTCGGTCAGGACCCTTCTCTGTAATCACGAGCAGCGTCTCTGCGTGCCCGCTCCGCTGTCAGACGTGATTAATGGCGCCCGGCCCCCGGCGCGCCTCGCCTTGCCAGCCCTGCAGATCTTCCCCTGATACTTAATGAACTCTGACAAACTTCTTTTCTCTCATTGTGTTCCGCCAAGTCTTCTCTCTCCCTCCCTCTCTTCTTCTCTCTTTCTTGCTTTGTTTAAAGGTGCTCAACATAAATTTACCACCACGGCGCCAAAGAGCAGGTCATGCAAGGTTCTCATGTTTCCCCCGTAGTCAGGTTGAGGGAGGTTAAACTTTACGATGGAAACACAGCCAACACTGTAGGCAGTTCAACTGATTCCAGGTTGGTAGGAATGTAGGCCAGTTGTGATGTGGAGGCTCCACATAATACAGTTTTCTCTCTGTTTCAAGGAGACTAGATTTAGATTCAGTCACCAAAATGCCAAAATACCCTTTTGTGACACTCCTGGAAAGACATGATTATGATATTAATTAGAATTTAATATCATTTCTGTATGTCTAACGAACATTGAGTAGATATTCCAGATTTTGATGGAATTCTGTTTTGGGGTAAACTCTTTTTTACATATTTGGAAGGGAATAAAGTGAGTCAGGACTTTTATGTCTCAGGATTTGATTGGGGTGTTTTCTGGCACATTTCTGTGCTCACACGTGGTAGTAGAACCCTTTAATGCTTTTGGTTTTGTATATTAAAAGTCTTTGATATTGCGTGAACTTTGTGTTAAACTGCAGGGTTTTAGAACAGGACCGAAGCCATATTGAGCCCCAGAAACGTATTAAAATGTTTATTTATGTATACGATACGATATGTGTCAGTTGTCTTTAACAGTTGTCTATAAATAGTTGTCTATAAGTTGTCTATATAAGTTGTTTAGTTGTCTATAAATTCCAGTTGTCCATCATAACGCTTTTGGGGATTTGGAGCAAAGTGAAACTTTTCTCCTGTCAAATATAATGTTTACATATGAATTCATTTAGTATAAAGTGACAGTAGAAGAAGAAGCCTTTATTTTGTCACATCTACATTACAGCACTGAGAAATTCTTTCTTTACATAATCCAACTTTGGGGTCAGAGATGATACAGCACCTGGAGCAGAGAGGGTTAAGGGCCTTGCTCAAGGGCCCAACAGTGGCAGCTTAGCAGTGCTGGGGCTTGAACCCTGAGCCTCTGATCAACAACCCAGAGCCTTAACCGCTTGAGCTCCAACACATATTTGCCTTAAAGGTGTGTTAGTTAAGATTTGCCAGCAAAAAATAATATTTGAGCCAACTTCCGTTTTCAATCATGTAGACAAATCCCTGCGTGTGAAACCTATGGGTGGCTCAGCTAGAGAGTTAGCGTTAGCAAACAAAAGTCATGATTGTTTTGAAACACGCTCTGACGTTCAGACCGCTCGAAAGCCAAGTTACGACTCGATTAACGTTAACGATTTATGATGATGTGAAGATGTGCTGTGGTTTTGGCTATAAAATGACTTACTAGAAGCCAGTTTTTATTCATTCTGGACCCAAACCCAGATTTCCAGATTTTATTTGTCATCATCATAACAACACACGTTCTGACACAGTGCTTTAGTTATTACTTATTATTGTTTGTACTTAATTTCCTACATTATTTGTACTAGTAGAAAAATATTGACTTTGGCACTTTTACGTGTAATTACTGTAATTTAGGCCTTATATAAACTTTTTCGTAGTGAATTTCTGGCACGTCCTTAGTGCACTGAATATAAATAAATATATAAATAGACTAGCTTTGGCTTTGGCGCCATCTGTCGACATAAACCGCACGAAGAACCAGGAACGAACGGGAACTTCCTGTGACGAAGGACGTAACCGTGCGTCTTGACGCCATTGAGAGTTTGAGACGTTCAGGTGTCTAAACAGGATTATCTGAATTAACACGAACAGGTAAAGCAGCGTTTTGTTAACGGTCTCATGATTATAATGTTAATGACACAAACTGGGTTTAATCTGTATGACAAGATACACGAGCAGGACACGAAATGTACTATATGTATATAGTGAAAGTTGTGTATGCTAGTTATGCTAGTTATCAACGTAAACACCTCAGTGCTAGTGTTAATGACGAAGCACTTAGTTTGTTATCAACTTAGTTAGATATCAGGGTTTGTAGTGTGTTATAATGTGTATATAATGTTTATATTAGGGTTTGTAGTGTGTTATAATGTGTATATAATGTTTATATTAGGGTTTGTAGTGTGTTATAATGTGTATATAATGTTTATATTAGGGGTTTGTAGTGTTATATAATGTGTATATAATGTTTATATTAGGGTTTGTAGTGTGTTATAATGTGTATATAATGTTTATATTAGTGTTTGTAGTGTTCTATAATGTGTATATAATGTTTATATTAGGGTTTGTAGTGTGTTATAATGTGTATATAATGTTTATATCAGGGTTTGTAGTGTGTTATAATGTGTATATAATGTTTATATTAGGGTTTGTAGTGTGTTATAATGTGTATATAATGTTTATATTAGGGTTTGTAGTGTGTTATAATGTGTATATAATGTTTATATTAGGGTTTGTAGTGTGTTATAATGTGTATATAATGTTTATATTAGTGTTTGTAGTGTTCTATAATGTGTATATAATGTTTATATTAGGGTTTGTAGTGTGTTATAATGTGTATATAATGTTTATATTAGTGTTTGTAGTGTTCTATAATGTGTATATAATGTTTATATTAGGGTTTGTAGTGTGTTATAATGTGTATATAATGTTTATATCAGGGTTTGTAGTGTGTTATAATGTGTATATAATGTTTATATTAGGGTTTGTAGTGTGTTATAATGTGTATATAATGTTTATATTAGGGTTTGTAGTGTGTTATATAATGTGTATAATGTTTATATTAGGGTTTGTAGTGTTATATAATGTGTATATAATGTTTATATTAGGGGTTTGTAGTGTGTTATAATGTGTATATAATGTTTATATTAGGGTTTGTAGTGTGTTATAATGTGTATATAATGTTTATATTAGGGTTTGTAGTGTGTTATAATGTGTATATAATGTTTATATTAGGGTTTGTAGTGTGTTATAATGTGTATATAATGTTTATATTAGGGTTTGTAGTGTGTTATAATGTGTATATAATGTTTATATTAGGGTTTGTAGTGTGTTATAATGTGTATATAATGTTTATATCAGGGTTTGTAGTGTGTTATAATGTGTATATAATGTTTATATCAGGGTTTGTAGTGTGTTATAATGTGTATATAATGTTTATATCAGGGTTTGTAGTGTGTTATAATGTGTATATAATGTTTATATCAGGGTTTGTAGTGTGTTATAATGTGTATATAATGTTTATATTAGGGTTTGTAGTGTGTTATAATGTGTATATAATGTTTATATTAGTGTTTGTAGTGTGTTATAATGTGTATATAATGTTTATATTAGGGTTTGTAGTGTGTTATAATGTGTATATAATGTTTATATTAGTGTTTGTAGTGTTATATAATGTGCATAATTCATATTAGGGTTTATATTAGGGTTTGTAGTGCTATATAATGTTTATAATTCATATTAAGGGTTTGTAGTGTTATAATGTGTATATAATGTTTATATTAGGGTTTGTAATGTTATATAATGTGTATATAATGTTTATAATTCATATTAGGGGTTTGTAGTGTTATATAATGTGTATATAATGTTTATATTAGGGGTTTGTAGTGTTATATAATGTGTATAATTCATATCAGGGTTTATATTAGGGTTTGTAGTGTGTTATAATGTGTATATAATGTTAATATTAGGGGTTTGTAGTGTTATATAATGTGTATAATTCATATCAGGGTTTATATTAGGGGTTTGTAGTGAACTCAAAAGGGTGTTTACATCATATATTGTTTTTACATGTCCACTTCCTGAACATATGGCACACTACATAGGGTTTAGTTGCCATATTATACAGAGCGTAACGTCTGTGCTGTTGTGTGTCTGTGTCCTCTGGGGTCAGGATGTCTGCAGGAGCCGTGGTGTCGGTGATCCTGGCCATCGGAGGAGCTGCCATGTTTTCCTCCGTTCACAAGATTGATGAAGGACACACTGCTGTTTACTACAGGTCTCACTCCACTACAATGAGCAGATCATCTCCACTAGGGCTGATAAACATAAACAGCTCAGACTGAACTCGTTATAGCATTTTTATTAATGTTACACTTTAGGGTTTTTCCACTTTTAATTCAAGTTAATGGTCATTTCTGATGACTTTTGGGTTATTCTTAAGTTCTTCATTCACAATTAATATTAGTTGGGTCGGTTTAGTAGATTGTACAGAGCAGATATCATGTAAAATGCATCACAGTGAAGTTGCATATATATGTATATGTATATATTAGAAGAGTAGACGGCAATAAATGAAGTAGTTTAATTTGTGTGTGCAGCACTGATTTGACCAGCAGGTGGCGCTGTAGGCTTTACACATTTTTATAATCTTTACAAACCTTCTCATGTTGTCATGCAGTGTGTTAGTGTACGCACACAGAACTTATTGTGTTTTTTACAAAAATCCTTTTTTTTTTTTACATTACGTTTAATTCCCAGCTCATTCAGCTAATATTGCATTGCCTTAGTTTTCATTATTAACTTTATTAGCTCGTGTGCAATGTGAACGTTTCCTCGTGTGGTATGTTTACTGTAATAAAAACATGGAAAAAATAAATTCTCACATCTCAGTTCTACTTGTGATGAATATAATCTCTGCTTTGAAAGTCCATTTTCTAAACATGTGAGATCATTATGATGAGGTTTTGCACCTAAATGTGATAATACAGTATATGTGTACATATATGTGTGCGACACTCGTGCTGTAACCATAGCGACGCTCCAACAGTCCTAGCTAATATGGAGTAACTAACCAGCCTTTCATTTTGTATGTATTAGTAAAAAGGAGCCCCATTTGGAAGCTCCACTGTGATTAAGGTTTCTTTTTAAAGGCACTCGCATTCTTTAGTGTTGCTTGTAAAACGTGCTGGTAGAAAAAAAAAACATTGTCTGGAGCAGCATTAGTGTGTTAAAGTGTGAAGTTAATGTGTGTGTGTGTGTGTGTGTGTGTGTGTGTGTGTGTGTCGGCTCTCAGAGGTGGAGCTCTGCTGACAGCCACCAGCGGGCCAGGCTTTCACCTCATGCTGCCCTTCATCACCACCTACAAGTCTGTACAGGTGAGAAACACACACCTTTACACACCACACACACTTTCAGGCTCATCCAAAGGCTTGAGGAGATGGATTTATGCTGTCAGGTATCTATTTCTGTAAAAGAGAATCTTGACCTGAGGGTAAAAGAAAAAAACACATACCCCATGATGTGTGGTGCGTTCTCTTCTGTTGTAGCTCTTCTTTGCTTCTTGTTCTCACTAGTGGACACGTAGTGCACTAGGTAGGGTGTATACTCCGTATCTGACTCTGTAGTGGACACGTAGTGCACTAGGTAGGGTGTATACTCCGTATCTTAGTCTGTAGTGGACACGTAGTGCACTAGGTAGGGTGTATACTCTGTATCTTAGTTTGTAGTGGACACGTAGTGCACTAGGTAGGGTGTATACTCTGTATCTTAGTCTGTAGTGGACACGTAGTGCACTAGGTAGGGTGTATACTCTGTATCTGACTCTGTAGTGGACACGTAGTGCACTAGGTAGGGTGTATACTCTGTGTCTGACTCTGTAGTGGACACGTAGTGCACTAGGTAGGGTGTATACTCTGTATCTGACTCTGTAGTGGACACGTAGTGCACTAGGTAGGGTGTATACGAGTGCACTAGGTAAGGTGTATACTCTGTATCTTAGTCTATAGTGGACACGTAGTGCACTAGGTAGGGTGTATACTCTGTATCTTAGTTTGTAGTGGACACATAGTGCACTAGGTAGGGTGTATACTTTGTATCTGACTCTGTAGTGGACATGTAGTGCACTAGGTAGGGTGTATACTCCGTATCTGACTCTGTAGTGGACACGTAGTGCACTAGGTAGGGTGTATACTCCGTATCTTAGTCTGTAGTGGACATGTAGTGCACTAGGTAGGGTGTATACTCCGTATCTTAGTCTGTAGTGGACATGTAGTGCACTAGGTAGGGTGTATACTCCGTATCTGACTCTGTAGTGGACACGTAGTGCACTAGGTAGGGTGTATACGAGTGCACTAGGTAGGGTGTATACTCTGTATCTTAGTCTATAGTGGACACGTAGTGCACTAGGTAGGGTGTATACTCTGTATTTTAGTTTGTAGTGGACACATAGTGCACTAGGTAGGGTGTATACTTTGTATCTGACTCTGTAGTGGACATGTAGTGCACTAGGTAGGGTGTATACTCCGTATCTGACTCTGTAGTGGACACGTAGTGCACTAGGTATGGTGTATACTCCGTATCTTAGTCTGTAGTGGACATGTAGTGCACTAGGTAGGGTGTATACTCCGTATCTGACTCTGTAGTGGACACGTAGTGCACTAGGTAGGGTGTATACTCTGTATCCTAGTCTGTAGTGGACACGTAGTGCACTAGGTAGGGTGTATACTCTGTGTCTGACTGTAGTGGACACGTAGTGCACTAGGTAGGGTGTATACTCTGTATCTGACTCTGTAGTGGACACGTAGTGCACTAGGTAGGGTGTATACGAGTGCACTAGGTAGGGTGTATACTCTGTATCTTAGTCTGTAGTGGACACGTAGTGCACTAGGTAGGGTGTATACTCCGTATCTTAGTCTGTAGTGGACACGTAGTGCACTAGGTAGGGTGTATACGAGTGCACTAGGTAGGGTGTATACTCTGTATCTTAGTCTGTAGTGGACACGTAGTGCACTAGGTAGGGTGTATACTCTGTATCTTAGTCTGTAGTGGACACGTAGTGCACTAGGTAGGGTGTATACTCTGTATCTTAGTCTGTAGTGGACACGTAGTGCACTAGGTAGGGTGTATACTCTGTATCTGACTCTGTAGTGGACACGTAGTGCACTAGGTAGGGTGTATACTCCGTATCTGACTCTGTAGTGGACACGTAGTGCACTAGGTATGGTGTATACTCCGTATCTTAGTCTGTAGTGGACACGTAGTGCACTAGGTAGGGTGTATACTCCGTATCTTAGTCTGTAGTGGACACGTAGTGCACTAGGTAGGGTGTATACTCCGTATCTGACTCTGTAGTGGACACGTAGTGCACTAGGTAGGGTGTATACTCTGTGTCCACCATAATAGTCACCTGGCTTACGTATGCATGTGTGGGGCGGAGCTATCAATACATGGGGTGACACCCATTTGGGTTAGGGGTGTGTTTGTTTTGGTGATTTCAAATGTCAACATTGGCTTTCAGACATCGTGCACCGCACCTTTAACAGCTTTAAAAGCTCGTATTCGTTTTGCTTCTTCACAGACCACACTACAGACAGACGAAGTGAAAAACGTCCCATGTGGCACAAGGTAAGAAAACATCTGTAAAGTAAAGACATGAGCAGATGTTCATTCTTGAAGGCCGAATCTATTTTATACATGATCAGGGATTACGACGGCACAAAGTGAGACGATTTCTTTTTCTTGTCTCTCCGTCAGCGGTGGAGTGATGATCTATTTCGACAGGATAGAAGTGGTGAACTACCTCATACCTTCTGCTGGTAACGTTCACTTAAACCTTTCAGTTCTGTAACAGCTAGAGAAATATCCACATCGGACTCTTTATTTTATTTTTATTTTATATTTCATCTTTATTTTTGTTTTGGACATAAAGTGTAATAACATGAGGTTTGTTCATCAATCAGATTCATTTCTAAATAGCTAGTTAGAGGGGAAAAAGATTTCTATACGTATATATTAAAGACATGAGAGACGGAGACTCTAAAGCAAATGAAGACAGATACTTAGAGAAGACTAGATTTGAGTAGTGTAAAAGTAATGGCACCCTAGTTACCATTTTGTCATTTTCTGCGCTTTTTTTTTTTTCTTTCTTTTTCCCCCACATGTAAGTATGAAGAATTATTTTGGTTGATCTGTTAGATTTGATTTGATCCCTTTTATTTTTTTAAACATTTAATGAGTGACATGTTGACACATGTTTGACGTTTTTTAAACATTTGTTGAGGGAGGGGTGTGTGTGTGTGTGTGTGTGAAAACATGGGAATTACTTTGTGTTCAAGGGAATTCATTTCGCTCATTGTTCTCTTCTGGTTCGAGGCAGTTTGTGCTCTTCTACGGAGGTCTTACAGTGAAAAAAACAAACCCACAGATCCTGATGCTCCAGATACTAAGGGGCTTTTTACACCTGGTCACTTCATGAGTTTTCTGTGATCTGATATCTACCCGACGGTAAAAAGACCAGGTCTAAATGCCCTCTGAAACGTTTTGGAGACAGATATAAATCCAACGGTACAAACCACTTCAGGAGGTGGTCTGGGACGCGTTTCAGATGAAACTGGACAGGTGTAAATGAATGTGGTTGTTCAAGCCACATACGTCAGCGCTATACTCCTCCCAAACGGAAGTACATCACTCGCAGGTGACTCACGAGTCGTGCATCGCGCCACAAACAAATAACATGGACGACACACAGGCACTAATTGCTCTTTGAAGCGATGAAAGCGTCCAACAAAGTACACACACCAAAGCGTGTTCCGTTTCAGTTACCCCGGGAATGAGGTAAAATATATTAGCATTTTGGGCGGGAGCAGAAAGATCGGATCGATATCCGATTCGCCGAGACGCGTTTATGTGGCCTAATGTAAATGGAACAGTTTTAACAAATCAGATAGCTATCGGATCAGAGAAAACACACGAAGTCACCAGGTGTAAAAAGGCCCTTAATTGTCCTAAAGAAGGACACCTTGATTGCTCCCTTAATCAGTACAACAGTTTTCAGCTGTGTGAACAAAATTGCAGAAAGGTTTTCTAATAAACAGTCAGCTTTATAAAATGATTCACTTGAGATTGAAACAGAGGACTGATGGTTCCTGATGATGAGCCTCTGGGAGACAATGTAGATCTTTCTTTAAAAGCAAGGACATTCCCAAATGATCTGTGTGTGTGTGTGTGTGTGTGTGTGTGTGTGTGTGTGTGTGTGTGTCCTCTCTTCTCCATGCACAGTGTACGGCATTGTAAGAAACTACACGGTGGACTACGACAAAGCTCTGATCTTCAACAAGGTGCACCATGAGCTGAACCAGTTCTGCAGCGTACACTCACTTCAGGAGGTTTACATCGGACTGTTCGGTACGAACCGCACCACCAGGCCACACACACTCCTCCAATACAGACGGAAAACAAACTACAGTACAGTAGAGCACGAGGACAGTGTGAACAGAAATAATCTGAATTTAATTGATTGAATGTGGAATAAGATTTTCAGACCGGTGTTAATGTTACCGCAGGACTGTACTGATTTCAGGGGGCGTGGCCATGCTCGATCGACTGGTCACATGACCGAGTGATTTCAGGGGGCGTGGCCATGTTACCTGTGCTACGAAACCTTGTCTATTTAAATTTCTGCTTTGTTTTTACTCTTTATACAAATGGTCTCAAACAAAAGGTGAAATACAAGGTTGTGACTCCCAGGGCTTTTTATACAAATGTAAAGAAATGTGATTTGTCTCCAATTTAGACATTAAACACTATTTTTTACTTTAAAATCATATTTTTTATTTTAATTATTTAAGTATTTTTTTTTTAAAACACGTTTATAGAATTTTTTAAAATATTTCCATGATTTCAACTATTTTCTCGTTTCATTATTTCAAATTAATTAATTAGCAAGATTCGGTGTTTTATTACTTAACGACATTTTAGAATCATGCATGTAGGTCGTGTACTAATAATTCTTTACCTAATTCTATGATATTTATTTTATTTTATACGATATCTAAGGTGTAAACGTGTATGTATTTGTGTGTTAAAGCTCAGATCGATGAGAATCTGAAGCTCACCCTGCAGGCGGATCTGACCAACATGGCTCCTG
The DNA here is from genome assembly GCF_030014155.1 of Tachysurus vachellii. NCBI lineage: Eukaryota > Metazoa > Chordata > Actinopteri > Siluriformes > Bagridae > Tachysurus > Tachysurus vachellii. The sequence goes on along the minus strand of NC_083471.1, from coordinate 26,183,107 downwards.
GTCTCATCATCCAGGTGCCGTCACACTTCTGTTCAACTCTACAAACCTGTGACTTTATATTATCAAATACACCACATTGACTCAGATCTATTTAGTTCTTATTTACATGATATTCTCACAGACTCCTCGCTCAGTTCTGCTCTTTCAGGTTCATTTGTCACGTGTAGGAAATGTCAGGTCGTCGGAACGCGTGTCGTGAAGCTCGGGTACCGTACGGCTATGTCACAGGAGGAAAGAGGAAAGACCTGGACAGAGATTGTTTGTGTGGAATGAATATTATGAAGAAGGTGTCTGTGCTGTGATCCTGTGTCTTCCTCAGACATCCTGTGTAGAAGTTAACAGAACTTAATACCGGAGGTTTATTGGCAGTAATGAGCTCAGCTTCGCTCAGGACTCTCCGGAAGGAACGGCCGCTTGCGGAGGCAGAAGTTCTTGCTTATACGTATAAAATCTCAGAATGCAGATACTCCAACACAGATCTTCTTGTCTGTTCAGTCTGGGATGGAATAATGACAAACAGATGTGGTTCAGGTCAGATCCATGATGGTTCAGTCCTGAGGGATCTCTGAAGGTTGAAGTATCCAGCTCTTAGTTTCATCTGCTAGGATTCCTACTGATTTACTTCACTTAGTTGTGTTGAGTTCACGGTGCTTTCTGACCTCGTGTCTTCTCAGACCTGTCAGTCTCCATCTTTTTAGATTACACAACAGCCCGAGTAACACAGCTGACTAAACATGTAGTTAAGATAAGAATTAGTCATCACAGAATCCGAGAATAATGACGCTACTACAGAATCGCTTGCTTTAGCACTCAGTCAGAGCGAAACAGTGATTTTTACCTCTTGGTATTTTAATTGTAGATCTGTTTGAGTTTCTTCTTAGCAGTGGTTTCAGGAAATGCCTCAGCCATTAAGCTCTGACCACTGTGGCTGTTCTAGACAAACACATGCAGGACCAAACTTGGCTGCTGTTCACTAAGTTTAATGAGTTTTTAATGCAACACAGAACATGTTCTTCTGTACATTTTCTCACAGCCTTCTACAAGCCAGAGGCTGGACCAGACCTGTTCATTAGGGACTGTGCTTTAGCCAGCTTCAGGATTTAAATTACAAACTAATATTAAAATGTATTCATTTTGGAAGCTGAAGGTGGTGAGTGTTACTGCTTACATGTGAGGAAGTGAAACTATTCATTTACATTCGGTAAGATGTTCCTTTAATAACGATCCAAGGAGCATGAAAGGCAAATGATCTGCAGATCTTGTGCCGGTCGTTCTGATGCAACTTTGGAAAATTCCTCTTTGAGCAAATAGGTGTGTCACTCTATAATAAAATGACCTCCTGTTTTCTCACATTCGGTTTGATGTTATTTCTCATGCTCAGTAACTCAAGCTGTGCTCAAAGAGCTGGTCCATGATGACCTGGTCCAGGCAGATTGTTTCCTTTAAGTCGCTGATATCAGTCTAATATCAGTGGGAGAACAGTGAGGAGGGAGGGGTGTGACGTGTGTCTGTGTGACGTGTGTGTGTGAGACGTGCGTGTGTGAGACGTGTGAGTGATGTGACGCATGTGCGTGTGACGGGTGTGTGCGCGAGAGAGACGTGTGCGTGCGAGACAGAGACGTGTGCGTGTGTGTGTGTGAGAGAGAGAGACGTGCGTGCGTGTGTGTGAGAGAGAGAGACGTGCGTGCGTGTGTGTGAGAGAGAGACACGTGCGTGCGTGTGTGTGAGAGAGAGACACGTGCGCGTGTGTGAGAGAGAGAGACACGTGTGTGTGTGCGCGAGAGACGTGTGTGTGCGCGAGAGACGTGTGTGTGCGCGAGAGACGTGTGTGTGCGCGAGAGACGTGTGTGTGCGCGAGAGACGTGTGTGTGTGTGAGAGAGAGACACGTGCGTGCGTGTGTGTGAGAGAGAGACGTGCGCGCGTGTGAGAGAGACACGTGCGTGTGTGTGAGAGAGAGAGACACGTGTGTGTGTGAGAGAGAGACACGTGAGTGTGTGTGTGTGAGAGAGACGTGCGTGTGTGAGAGAGAGAGAGAGAGACGTGCGTGTGTGAGAGAGAGAGACGTGCGCGTGCGTATATGTGAGAGAGAGAGACGTGTGCGAGGGTGTGAGAGAGAGAGACGCGTGAGAGAGAGAGAGAGACAGGTGCGCGTGTGTGAGAGAGAGAGAGAGACGTGTGTGTGTGAGAGAGACATATGTGTGTGTGTGTGTGTGTGTGTGTGAGAGAGAGAGACACGTGCGCGCGCGCGTGTGTGTGTGAGAGAGACACATACGTGTGTGTGGGTGTGTAAGTGACACGTGTCTGTGAGACGTGTGTGATGTGTGTTTAAGAGACGTGTCTGTTGTAGACGTGTGTGTGTGTCTGCAGGTTGTAGAACTACACCAGTGTTTCGTGTGGTTTCATGTTTTGGATTAGTAACGAACTGAAATCCATCTCACTCTCCAGTCTGAACAGGACTTAAAGACTGAACGGAGTTCATAACACATCACTGCTGCCATTTATACAGGATCAGTTCTGAAAGAGTCTGTAGATTATTATATATAATATAATATGGCATTGTTACCATGGCAACAGTATGTAATGTGTAAGGAAGGAGTCTCCAGTGTCAGCACTTTGTAACAGTCAGAGGTAAAGCAGGAACTTTTCAGGAGTGAGCACTTTTAATAAGCTGAGATTTGTTTATTTAGGGCCCGAGCACCGAATGGTGCGAAGCCCTATTGTTTTTCCTCGGGAGTAGTATTTTTTTTTTTTCCCCCACACATTTGTTGGGGTTGGGGTCCCTTAACATGCTCGAAAACTCTTGAAATTTGACACACACGTCAGAGTCGCGCGACACTAGGATTGGACAAAGGTTGGAATACGGGCGTGGCAGGGGGGCTCTGTAGCGCCCCCTGTAATGCAAAAACAAACATTGCTGCACAGATCGGGCAATTATGTACGCACATGTACGAGAGTTGGTACGCATATAGATCTCATCGACCCGAACAACTTTCGCGCTCTAAACTATGAGCTCCGCCCAACAGGAAGTCGGCCATTTTGGATTGTTTTATAAGTGCATGCGGTGAACTTTTAAATACTCCTCCTAGGGAATTCATGCGATTGACATTAAACGTGGTGAACATGATGCCGAGACATTGCACTTGCTAAATTGCGAAGGGATTTTTGATATCTCGAACGGTGCTGCCATGGCGAGGCGACAAAGTTATGGCGAATTCAGAGAAACAGAAAGTGTCTAATATCTAAAGCAAAAAATGTCTTATTGGGAAGACACACGGTGTGTATGTTCGGCCAAGGATTCCGATCGCATCGATGTGCCTATTGTGAATCTCGGACATAGCGCCACCAACAGGCGCCAGGAAGTGTGTCAGTCACAACAGTTGCATGTGGTGAACTTTTAAATACTCCTCCTAGAGGATTCATGCAATTGAGACCAGACTTGGCCACCATGACGCAGAGATATTGGAGATGCAAAATTGCGAACGGATTTTTGATATCTCAAACACTGTTGCCATGGCATCGTGTCAAAGTTTACTTTTATTTCAGGCATATTTAAGGCTTTTGGTGTGCTTAGATTAACTTGAAATTTGACACATACATCACATTTGTCGGCTGTTAAGTGTGGACGAAAAGGTCAGACACAGGTGTGTCTCTTAAGTGGCTCACTAGCGCCCCCATTTGTCTAAAATGTGGGGTTTCATTTACCTACAGTCTCCAAATGGGTCAGTAACAACGTAAAATAGTTGACTGATATTTACCCACTTGATGCACTCACAGTGCATTGTTTTCTGGGAGCCACCGTATAGCGATAAACAAACGTGCGAGGGCCCGTCATCGCTGCTTGCAGCTATATTTAATTATTTATTTTTGTTCAGGGGAAGTAACAAGTAACGAAGTGGTATTAAGTAGTTATGATGAAATAACGAGACGTAATAACGGGTTATGAAGTCACAGGTGGTCTTGAGATCATAACCAGTTTGAAATATTGGTGATAGAAAGATGAAGTAAACTTTGAATTAAAGTTTGAAGTATTTTAAATAACACAAGTCTGTTTTTTAAAGAATCGAACCCAGACCCACTGAAGTGACCCAAGTACAAATGGATCCACATGTTTCCATGTTGGTGGTCAACACTAATGTAGTCTCAGACCTGTGTGATGTCTTTATACAGTTTCTCATTGAGACCCAGTCCAATTGTGGCCTCACACCTTACTGTAGTATTTTTCTACACTTTTATTATTTTTTGATTTTCTCAGCATGGAGTCAGTGAGAGTCTTTATTATATCTGGATAAAACGTGTGTATGTGTGTCTACGTGCATGTGTGTCTACGTGCATGTGTGTCTACGTGCATGTGTGTCTACGTGCATGTGTGTCTACGTGCATGTGTGTCTACGTGCATGTGTGTCTACGTGCATGTGTGTCTACGTGCATGTGTGTCTACGTGCGTGTGTCTACGTGCGTGTGTCTACGTGCGTGTGTCTACGTGCGTGTGTCTACGTGCGTGTGTCTACGTGTGTGCATTCGTGCGTGTGTGTGCGTGCGTGTCTGCGTGTGCGTGCGCGCGTGTGTGTGTATTGCTTTACATAATAAAGCTCTTTGTTAGTACTCCCAGCTGCTCCCCCCTCACAGCTCTGTTCTTTCTCTCTGCTGCTCTGTTCCTTGTTGTCTTCCTGTAAATGGAGGCCACTGTGCCAGGCTTTTTATAAGATGGTTGCATAATCTGTCTGTATTTTTTACTTTTCCCACTAGAAGCAGAACGAACTCAGAGGAGACCGTCGTCTTCCTATAGATTTACATCACCATACTTTCTGTCTCATGCTCCGTCGTGCACTCACTTCTCAGTTGTCTGTGTGTCTGAGTACTGAATTCTGAATAATACTTCACCATTCTCTCTCTCTCTCTCTCTCTCTCTCTCTCTCTCTCTCTCTCTCTCTCTCTCTCTCTCCCCGTTTCTTTTTTGCGTTTCACAGGCTGTGCGTCTGACTAAACCCAACATTCCTGAGTCCATCCGCAGGAACTATGAGCTCATGTAAGCACATTAACCAGTTAACTCTTTTTCTGCTACCCGCTGGTCTAATGTTCACCACACTTCTGGATTCTGCTCGGTCGAAACAGCCGGTTCACTGATACTTGGAAACAAACTTTTGTCTTATAAAAGAGAGGACAGACGTACAGTATGTGAGAACAGGAACCCGGTGCTGTCTGAGATGATCCACAGCAGTAAATGTAACCGTAAATGGATAAAAAGCATGATGTCGTTAGTTAATCATCACAGAGCTGCTGTGGAGTAACAGAGGAATAAAACACTTTAGGGTGCACAGTTATAAAAGTAATCAACTACACAAAGGTCACTCAGCTAAATCAGTGTAAGGCAAATCTGTACCACTGTGGAGCAGCGACGGGGTTGTATTCTGTTCTGTTGTATATTCTATTCTATTCCCCAAAGAAACATAAAGTTTATTTATTTTGTGTCTGCACGAGTTTGTGTTTTAAGCATCCGTATGTTTTAACAGCTTTGTTCTTAGAGAATGTGTTTAAACTTTGGCCCTGGAGTGAGAATGTGGGTTATTTTTGTGCTCAGGTTTGCCTTTTGGGATTTTAAAGAACATGTGTTGATACTTAAAGCGTGTGTGTGTGTGTGTTTGTTTGTGTGTCTGTCTGTCAGGGAAACCGAGCGAACCAAACTGCTGGTCGCTGCTCAGACGCAGAAGGTGGTGGAGAAGGAGGCGGAGACTGAGAGGAAACGTGCTTTGATTGGTGAGCAGCGCTGTCACTCAGAGGGTTTCATTTATTATTAGTATTTTGTGCATTGATTAGATTAGATTTAACTGTCATTACACAAGTACAAGGCAACAAAATGCAGTTTGGTGTTTAACCAGAAGTACAATAAGCAGCAAGTGTAAGGTGTACAGTGTGTACGGTATTTACAGTGTATACAGTGTGTGTACAGTGTGTACAATATTTAGTGTGTGTACAGTGTGTAGTGTGTACAGTGTGTGAGGGAGAGAGAGACGCGTGTGTGGGTGTGTAAGTGACACGTGTCTGTGAGTCGTGCGTGATGTGTGTTTAAGAGACGTGTCTGTTGTAGACGTGTGTGTGTGTCTGCAGGTTGTAGAACTACACCAGTGTTTCGTGTGGTTTCATGTTTTGGATCAGTAACGAACTGAAATCCATCTCACTCTCCAGTCTGAACAGGACTTAAAGACTGAACGGAGTTCATAACACATCACTGCTGCCATTTATACAGGATCAGTTCTGAAAGAGTCTGTAGATTATTATATATAATATAATATAATATGGCATTGTTACCATGGCAACAGTATGTAATGTGTAAGGAAGGAGTCTCCAGTGTCAGCACTTTGTAACAGTCAGAGGTAAAGCAGGAACTTTTCAGGAGTGAGCACTTTTAATAAGCTGAGATTTGTTTATTTAATTATTTATTTTTGTTCAGGGGAAGTAACAAGTAACGAAGTGGTATTAAGGAGTTATGATGAAATAACGAGACGTAATAACGGGTTATGAAGTCACAGGTGGTCTTGAGATCATAACCAGTTTGAAATATTGGTGATAGAAAGATGAAGTAAACTTTGAATTAAAGTTTGAAGTATTTTAAATAACACACAAGTCTGTTTTTAAAGAATGTGTGTGCACGTGTGTGTGTGTGTGGTGTGTATTGCTTTACATAATAAAGCTCTTTGTCAGTACTCCAAGCTGCTCCCCAATCACAGCTATTGTACAGTGTGTACAATATTTAGTGTGGGTATAGTATTTAGTGTGTGTACAGTGTGTACAGTATGTGTACAGTGTGTACAGTATTTAGTGTGTGTACAGTATTTACAGTGTGTGCAATATTTAGTGTGTACAGTATTTAGTGTGTGTACAGTGTGTACAGTATTTACAATGTGTACAGTGTTTAGTGTGTACAGTGTGTGTGTATACAGTGTGTACAGTATTTACAGTGTGAGTACAGTATTTAGTTTGTACAGTGTGTGTACAGTACGAACATTATAATATACAGATGAATATACTATGGATATATAAGTATGGAAATACAAGATATATACAGGTTGGGTGATATAGACATGAAATATACAGGGAGTGCAGAATTATTAGGGAAGTTGTATTTTTGAGGATTAATTTTATTATTGAACAACAACCATGTTCTCAATGAACCCAAAAAACTCATTAATAGCAAAGCTGAATATTTTTGGAAGTAGTTTTTAGTTTGTTTGTAGTTTTAGCTATTTTAGGAGGATATCTGTGTGTGCAGGTGACTATTACTGTGCATAATTATTAGGCAACTTAACAAAAAACAAATATATACCCATTTCAATTATTTATCTTCACCAGTGAAACCAATATTACATCTCAACATTCACTAATATACATTTCTGACATTCAAAAACAAAACAAAAACAAATCAGTGACCAATATAGCCACCTTTCTTTGCAAGGACACTCAAAAGCCTGCCATCCATGGATTCTGTCAGTGTTTTGATCTGTTCACCGTCAACATTGCGTGCAGCAGCAACCACAGCCTCCCAGACACTCTTCAGAGAGGTGTACTGTTTTCCCTCCTTGTAAATCTCACATTTGATGATGGACCACAGGTTCTCTATGGGGTTCAGATCAGGTGAACAAGGAGGCCATGTCATTAGTTTTTCTTCTTTTAGACCCTTTCTTGCCAGCCACGCTGTGGAGTACTTGGACGCGTGTGATGGAGCATTGTCCTGCATGAAAATCATGTTTTTCTTGAAGGATGCAGACTTCTTCCTGTACCACTGCTTGAAGAAGGTGTCTTCCAGAAACTGGCAGTAGGACTGGGAGTTGAGCTTGACCCCATCCTCAACCCGAAAAGGCCCCACAAGCTCATCTTTGATGATACCAGCCCAAACCAGTACTCCACCTCCACCTTGCTGGCGTCTCAGTCGGACTGGAGCTCTCTGCCCTTTACCGATCCAGCCACGAGCCCATCCATCTGGCCCATCAAGACTCACTCTCATTTCATCAGTCCATAAAACCTTAGAAAAATCAGTCTTCAGATATTTCTTGGCCCAGTCTTGACGTTTCAGCTTGTGTGTCTTGTTCAGTGGTGGTCGTTTTTCAGCCTTTCTTACCTTGGCCATGTCTCTGAGTATTGCACACCTTGTGCTTTTGGGCACTCCAGTGATGTTGCAGCTCTGAAATATGGCAAAACTGGTGGCAAGTGGCATCTTGGCAGCTGCACGCTTGACTTTTCTCAGTTCATGGGCAGTTATTTTGCGCCTTGGTTTTTCCACACGCTTCTTGCGACCCTGTTGACTATTTTGAATGAAACGCTTGATTGTTCGATGATCACGCTTCAGAAGCTTGGCAATTTTAAGAGTGCTGCATCCCTCTGCAAGATATCTCACTATTTTTGACTTTTCGGAGCCTGTCAAGTCCTTCTTTTGACCCATTTTGCCAAAGGAAAGGAAGTTGCCTAATAATTATGCACACCTGATATAGGGTGTAGATGTCATTAGACCACACCCCTTCTCATTACAGAGATGCACATCACCTAATATGCTTAATTGGTTGTAGGCTTTCGAGCCTATACAGCTTGGAGTAAGACAACATGCATAAAGAGGATGATGTGGTCAAAATACTCATTTGCCTAATAATTCTGCACTCCCTGTATACAGTGTTGTATATTATATCGACAGATATACAGGTGCTATTGACATAATATGCAGGGGTGGTTCGTCACCCATATATGTATGTATATATGTATATAACTAAATAAAAGTGTGTGTGTGTGTGCGCTTAGAGGCAGAGAAGATCGCTCAAGTGTCTGAGATCAAATTCGGACAGAAAGTGATGGAGAAGCAGACGGAGAAGAAGATCTCTGAAATTGAGGGTATGTAGCGCTCCGTAATTGCAGGCTGTGCTCATGTGGCTTACCCTAAATACCAAAACACACCATAACATTTTATTCCCAAAGTTACTAAATATAGCGAATCCGGGAAATGACAGAAACTGGATATTTTGTACTGTGTTCCATAAATAAACACACACACACGCCTTTGGGATATAAATAAACAAGTGTGTTATAAATAATGTTTGTGGATCTGCTGTAGTTCTGCACACACACTGATGTTTGACTTGGAGCTGTGTGTGGGAGCAGTGTGTGGGAGCAGTGTGTGGGAGCAGTGTGTGGGAGCAGTGTGTGGGAGCAGTGTGTGGGAGCAGTGTGTGGGAGCAGTGTGTGGGAGCAGTGTGTGGGAGCTGTGTGTGGGAGCTGTGTGTGGGAGCTGTGTGTGGGAGCTGTGTGACCTGGACTCTGCACCATCTTGCACTTTTCCAGCCAAAGGATTCATTGCTGTAGCTCTGTTATAGCTGGACCCTGGGGAATTTTCCAAAAAGAAACCAACATAAAAAAATAAATAAAAAGCTGTGAGGGAAAAAAAAAGAGCCCGAGTTTGGTTTCACCGCTGCCATCTAAATCCTTTTACTGGAATATTCTCACATCAGCGTCTGGCAGGAGAACACGTCTGGGCCGGGGTCCAGTCAGGCACAGTGAGGTTCACACTCAGGCCACGCCCCCCATTAGACCAGGTCACGCCCCCATTAGACCAGGTCACGCCCCCATTAGACCAGGTCACGCCCCCAGTAGACCAGGTCACGCCCCCAGTAGACCAGGTCACGCCCCATTAGACCAGGTCACGCCCCCAGTAGACCAGGCCATATTTTCAGTATGAGACTTTTTTATAAATAACACATGAAAAAAGGAAAGTAAAAGTACTTGTTTATAATTTATGTAAAATGTATAAATAAATTTTTTTTTCTTCAGTTTTTGTCACTTTACAACACTTTACAAACCTGTGGGGTTTTATATTCCCACTCGTGTTTGTATGTTACGCTGAAGGCAAAAACGAGAGCTGCACGTTATCTTGCTGGATATGAACACAGATTTATTTATTTATTTATTTAATACATTTATTTATTTAATTCACTTGTTGGGGTTCACACTGTGGAGCTGTTTTGTGCCTGATTTCATGAACAGAAATGATTTAATTAGTTGATGTCATTTATATATCGGTTTCAGAAGCAGTTTAAATTTAGCGTTAAATTCATTATCAGTGTATTATTGCTCTGTCACTTTAATTATGGTGATTTACTGAATGTTTAAATGTTAATATCTGTATTACTATAAAGAGTTCATTAACAATCCTGAGTACATCACCTGCTGCTGGAGGCGGAGCCTAACAGTGAAGGAGGCGGGGCCTATGGCATGGCTTCCTCCATAACTTCTGAGAAAATTTCTCACGCCCATGTATTGTGCTCTCTCTCTCTGTCTCTCTCCCTCTCTCCTTCTGTCTCTCTCCTTATGTCTCTCTACCTCTGTCTCTCTCCTTCTGTCTCTACCTCTGTCTCTCTCTCTCCCTCTCTCTCCCTCCCTCTCTCTCTCTCTCTCTCTATAGACGGTGCATTCGTCGCTCGTCAGAGAGCCAAAGCAGATGCTCAGTTCTACACGGCTCAGAGAGCAGCTGAAGCGAATAAGGTGAGAGAAAGTTTATGTTCCCTACAGAACATCCAATAAATCAACCTACGTTTTCTCCTTCTCACATTACGTCTTCCTTTCACAGCTGTCCCTCACTCCAGGGTCCGTTCTCACGTTTCTTTCCTTTACAGCCTCTGTAGTGCTCTCTCTCTCTCTCTCTCTCTCTCTCTCTCTCGCTCTGTTTCTCTCTCTAACCTCCTTTAGTGAGAAGAGATTTCACTGAAATTTTACTGATTGAAATCTGTGTTAGAAAATGATTTTACTCTCCTTCGTGGTTTCTCTCTCTCTCTCACTCACTCACTCACTCTCTCTCTCTCTCTCTCTCTCTCTCTCTCTCTCTCCCTCTCTCCCTCTCTCCCTCAGATGAAGCTGACTCCTGAGTATCTGCAGGTGATGAAGTACAAAGCTATAGCAGCTAACAGTAAGATCTACTTCGGCAGTGAAATTCCGCGCATGTTCCTCGACTCCAGAAGCACATCCAAACCCACCGAGCTTCTTCTCGAGGACTTCCTGAACACGGACTGACGGCGCAGAGAGAGAGAGGAATAGACGTCCATCCCTCCATCCCTCCCCTTCCCTCACCCACTCTCTTGCTGAGAATCAGAGCAGAACTGCAGAAGAGGCAGCTGTAGAGTTTCTGCTCTCACCGTGTGCCTCTCGGTCGTCCTGCGTCTTTGTGGTTGTATTTCTCCCAGAACACACACCGTGTTTAAATACGAGCTTAGAGATAATTTCCTGATGTCTAAACAACCTCAAAGCCTCAAAGCGGACAATAGACTCTGAGGAAGACGTGCACTGATTTCTGTAAATACTTCAGACCAAGCTGAAAGGTTTTGATGGTTGGTTTGTTGGTGTTCTGAAGAACAGACATGAATTTCACAAAACATCACATGTTCCTTCACCAAGGGAGAAAAACCCGTTTATTCTCCAAACGTACGACGGTCTAAAATCTCACGTAACTCCTCTGTGGATGAGACGGACGTGTGAGAAAGCCTGAGCGAGTCTCTAACGATTTACTTTTCCAACACTGGGGCGCAAGAATAAAAGTAGTTCCGTGGTGTGTGTACGCCGGGTCAGAACCACGTGATCCGGTTCTGTTCCACACCAGGCCTGAGTGATGAGGATGACTACATCACCACTCTTATACTAAAGGTATCACAGTGTACTGGTTTGTTCACAAGACTCCAGTAAAACACACTGATACATTAAAGTGTCTGGTGCTACGTGTGTTCATCATGTCACATGACCCAGGAGCACGACGAGGTTCCGGTAATTTACTAACGGGTTTGTTTTATTTAGCCGCATCTGATCTGTTCATCGCTTTTACACAGAAATCAAAAAGAAAGTGTAAAGGGAACAAAACCACATCGCATCATGATGTGAACTGGTTACCTGTGAACAGTCCTGCTCAGGTTGTCATGGCAACAGGGAGGAATAAAGTCTATAATGAAGTAAACAGGATCTTTAGTTTCTTCTGGAAGGTACAGGGAAATAAACCAGTGTTGGTTTTCTGTTAGTGCTAATCTCTCTTTCTCTATCCCTCTTTCTCGTTCTATCCCTCTTTCTTGCTCTCTCTCTCTTGCTCTCTCTCTCTTTTTCTTGCACGCTCTCTCTTTCTTGCTCTCTCTCTCTCTCTCTCTCGTTCTTGCACGCGCTCTCTCTCTTTCTCTCTCTTACATGTGCTCTCTCTCTCTCGCACACCCTCTCTTTTTGCACTATCTCTCTTGCACTTGTTATTGTGCTCACTTCCTCTATCTTCCCCTCTCTCTCTCTCTCTCTCTCTCTCTCTCTCACTCTCTATCACACGCACTCTCACACAGAGGTTTTGCCTTTAATGTTAGTAGGTTATTCGTTCTCCCTCTCCATTTTTTGCTGTATTTTTAACAATAGTCTTCCTCCTCTTCCACCCTTTAACTCGACATCTGGCCATGACCTCAGTGTTCCATTACCCTTACACACACACACACACACACACACACACACACACACACACATACACGCACCAGGTGTGTGGGATTTCTCAGTAAGTCGGACATGTTCCTGAAATTAGACCCTGTTTTTTTTCCTCACTCTGACTCGAGATGTTTGAATATTTCTGTCCTATCAAATGAACACATCTTAGTTCTTACAAAACGCTTAGTTATTGATTGACATTTGAACACAACAAACCTGAGAAAGTGTCTAAAACACAGACATTGAAATCAGCTCCGTCTGTGTAGAGAAATGAATCTGCATCCAGTTTCACTATTAAAGAATGTCATTGATTCCGAGTCGTCAGTGTTTGTGATCATTAGTACAGACATTAGTGTGGAGCTCGGCTGTGTGTGTGGAGACGCGTTTAAATTCTCAGCGTGTTTTGTCTCTTGTTTGTTTTCAGTCTTTTCTAACTGGGTTGTCCTGCTGACTCCAGTACAGTATTGTTTTCATCTGTTAATGCCCTCGCTCTAGTATGTTATCCTTTCTACCGTAACAATATATCAGGTGCTGTGCTGATTAAAATCGGTTGATGTGCCGTTTTCTCTGAAACAGAAGAGTTTAGGTTTTTTGAGAGAAGAGGAACAAACTCGTCCTGCTTTAATGAGGTGCTTGGACTACTAAATAAAACTTTATCTCATGTTCCTGTGATTATTCTATGAATAAAGGGGGAGGGTGTGCAGTGGGTGGGGCTTTTTTATTTACTATTTTACCACCTGATGGCTGAACTCATCATATCCTGTTTAGAGCATCAGGAAAATCCCAAACTGTTCTGTATCTAACACCCCAGAGGTCAGTCACGCTAATCTGTTGGTTTAGCTTCGTTCTGCAGTGAAACTTAAGTCTTTTAGAGTTTCTGTTCACCTGCACGACACCTTCATGTCATCACTAATCCACATCCATGTTTGTGTGTTTAGAGGCACGTTGTACACGTTGTGTTTCACTCCACCAGGACCTAACACACACACACACACACACACACACACACACACACAGAAACCTGTGCACAAAGATCTCGAGTGTCCTGCACTGAGCCCTGACTCTGACTCAACCCCACTGAACACCTTCAGGATGAACATCAGTCTCTGATCTCACTCATGCTCAGAGCACAAGGTCAGCCACGATACAGCACCACTGGAGCAGAGAGGGTTAAGGGCCTTGATCAGGGGCCCGACAGTGGAACAGTGAACCCTGAGCCTCTGATCAACAACACAGAGCCTTAACCACTTGACCCACCACGGCCCCTTTAGTGGTCATTAGTGATAACATTAATCCACACAGCCGTCATCTAACATCCAGTGGAAAACCATCCAGAAGAGAAGAGTGGAGATGGTTGTAAGGGTAAAGGGAGAGGAAGAATTGTGGAATGAGATGTTCAGCAACAAGGACATATGGGTGATGGAGATGATGTGCAGGGGTGCACAAACCTTTGGCTGTATAGTGTATTAATCAATACACACAGATGATCGGCTGCTAAATATATGAGAGTGATGTTGGATGATGATGATAATGGTTGTGGATTACCTCTATAGTGTACAGAGACTGTTCTCCCCGTGCCTCGGGGGTTTCCTCCGGGTACTCCGGTTTCCTCCCCCGGTCCAAAGACATGCATGGTAGGTTGATTGGCATCTCTGGAAAATTGTCCGTAGTGTGTGATTGTGTGAGTGAATGAGAGTGTGTGTGTGTGTGTGTGTGTGTGCCTTGTGATGGGTTGGCACTCCGTCCAGGGTGTATCCTGCCTTGATGCCCGATGACGCCTGAGATAGGCACAGGCTCCCCGTGACCTGAGGTAGTTCGGATAAGCGGTAGAAAATGAATGAGTGTACAGAGACATTTGAGACACTGGTTTGGGGATGAAGAACACAGGTGTGATGGTCAGGGTGCACAAACTTTTGGTTCTGTCGTGTTTTTCAGTGAAGAGTAAAAATTATCTGATTCTTTTCCTCAGGCTTCAGGGTGTATCAGAGTTCCACATGCTCTGTTAAAGGAAACACACACACACAGGAACACCAGCTTCCTGCAGCAGGTCAGGTTTCCAACACCGACTCGCTGTTCACAGCAGAACTTCACACCAACACTGAAACCTGAACATCGATCGTAATCACCCGCTGTTTTTGTTCTCATTCACAGACAGACGATTCGACCCCAAACAACTTTTAATCCGTGGTGGGTTTTTTTTACCTGTAGGAGTCAAAATGACCCGGTTTGGAGTTTAGACGATGAAATGTTGGCAGATAAACATGAGGAGGTGTTAAGATGGAGACTGATGATGATGATGATGATTATTATTATTATTATTTAATCATCTGGGAAATGCACTGAAATAAATAAACACAAATTAGATTATAATATTTTAACACTTTCTTACTGTTGTATTTTAATGCACTTGGTCTTTTAGCTAGCGCACACACACACACACACACACACACTCTGTTTGCGATTGTATGAATCTTGCAGTTGATGAAATTTTATTCAGTTCCAACAATTTTTTGTGCTTATTTATTTGTTTGTTTGTTTGTTAGCAGAAATCATCTCCCATTGGTGAAATCACAATCCCGGTGTTCTTGTATTTATCTCTTCCCTATGAGACGTCTGTAATGATGTTCTCTGAGACTCATGTTCACACACGTTCCTCTGTGTTTACTCGATTTTGTCAATTTCTGTAATCATACAATAGTGTAATCTTAAGGGACTGATAAACAGCGCCTCCTGCAGGCCTGGAGCTCATATACAGCATGTGAGCTCATGTGAAGTGTTAAGATTTGTTAAGCAGAGACTTTGTGTCTGTTTGTAGAATCTGAATGAGAGTAAAATGAAAACTGTTTCTTCATTTCTCATTCAGTTTGTTTGTTTGCCTTAAATCAAACCTCCACGTCTGAGCTTCACGACGGCTCATGAACATCACGGCAGTGCGGAAAACATGCAGCCTGCACTGGATACACCACTGGGTCGTTATACATGTCAATAAATTAGAATAAATAACAGAATTGATTTGATGATGTCTTATGAAATAGTGCAGATCCCAGTATTTTATTTAGTACAGTGGCTACATTAACAAAAAAAATCTGAACACAGTATTATTCCATCACAGTTCAGTAGTGAGGACTTTATGAGATTCTTCACTGATAAAATTGAAAGTATCAGGAACAAAATAGTTGATGTTTAACCCATGACATCATCTCGTGAACCAGTCTCACCTAAAGCTCTACACTCACAACAACCGTGCCTTACAAGTACAGGACAGGAAGAGATAGATAAGCTTATTACTACAGCTAAAGTTCTAGTTCTACTTGACCTTAGTGCTGCATTCGACACTATAGATCACAACATTCTCCTAGATCACCTACAAAATTACACAGGTATTCAGGAACAGGCTTTAAGTTGGTTTAGATCCTACCTGTCTGATCGATACTATTTTGTAGATTTCAATGGTGAAGCCTTCAGTTTATTGCCAGTTAACTATGGGGTCCCTCAAGGATCAGTTCTAGGACCTCTGCTTTTCTCAGTATACATGCTTCCATTGGGGAACATTATTAGATGGGATTAGTTTTCACTGTTATGCTGACGATACACAGTTATATATCTCGTCAAAACCAGATGAAATAGCTAAATTGTCCAAATTAACTGAGTGCATTAAAGAGAAAAGATTGTGGATGAGCTGTAATTTTCTGTTGTTAAACTCTGCTAAGACAGAAATACTACTTATAGGTCCAAAAACCAGTACACAGAAACTCTCACAATTCAACTTCCATTTAGAGGGATGTACTGTTACTAGTAGCTTGACAGTGAAAGACCTGGTGTTTATTAGGCAGTAACTTGTCTTTAAAATCATATCACCGTATTACAAACACAACCTTCTTCCAACTTAGAAATATTGCCATGCTGAGAAACATCCTGTCTGTATCTGATGCTGAGAAGCTAGTTCATGCTTTCATGACCTCTAGACTGGACTATTGTAATGCATCACTAGGTGGTTGTCCTGCATCTTTAATAAATAGGCTACAGTTAGTCCAAAATGCAGCTGCCAGAGTTCTCACTAGGACAAGAAAGTATGACCATATAACCCCAATTTTATCATCTCTACACTGGCTACCTGTTAAGTTTAGAATTGATTACAAACTGCTGCTACTTACGTACAAGGCTCTTAATGGTTTAGCTCCCATGTATCTAACTAGTCTTCTAACACGTTACAATCCTTCACGCTCTCTGAGATCACAAAACTCAGGACTTCTGGTAGTTCCCAGAATATCTAAGTCTACTAAAGGTGGTAGAGCGTTTTCTTATTTAAACTTTGGAATAGTCTTCCTGATAGTGTTCGGGGCTCAGACACACTTTTAAATGTAGAGTAAAAACTCATCTCTTTAGTCAGGCATACACATAATACATCCCATAATATTGTGCTCTAATACATCAGACCAAATGCACATTACCATCTAGTGCTTGCTAATATTATAACCAGCAGCTACGTTAATTCCTCTCCACTGCTTCTCTCTTTCTACCATCCCGAGGCATCCAGAAATTGTACCAGATCCGGTCGTCTTCCGTGCCCTGAAGATTTTGGACCTCCACTGATATGAGGGCGACTCTGTGAGGATCCTGAGGCATCTAGAGATGTTCCAACTCCGGTGATAGTCCTGTGTCCTGTGATACTAAAGAGGAGATGTGAACTCCATGTGGTCTTTTACACCAACACAACATTTATCAGACTGTATATTTATAATCACACCCCCAGTGTCACCCAGATGAGGATGAGGTTCCCCTTTGAGTCTGGTTCCTCTCAAAGTTTCTTCCTTTACCATCTAAGGGAGTTTTTCCTCCCCACAGTCACCTGAGTGACCTTAGACTTGTTCAGTGGGGATAAATACAAACACATTTAAATATATCTAATATTAATCTGGAGTTTTGTATTATATTAATCTTTATATTATTCTTTATATTAACCTTTTGTTCTATGTTTATTTTCTGTAAAGCTGCTTTGAGACGACGGCAGTTGTTAAAATCGCTAAACAAATAAACTTGAATTTGAATTTAGATCCCCGATATGAAGTACACTCATCCTTTATTAGACTCTCTTGTGGGAAGCACCGATGATGGGAAAAAAGTCCCCAGCTTTCCAGAAGGACAAGGTCATTGAGTAACAACAAACAGAAGCTCACAGTTTGACATTTATACAGTAAACTCAATTCTGCAGGCTGTGTACTGGGAAAAAAACATTGAAAATTAGAGTCAGTGTGTAAAATGTGTTGTTTTGCTTTCATTTCCCAGAAGCACATGCCAGTTTCCGTTAATGCGACTTAACTGAGAGACTTGGAGTCCGGAGCCGAGACTTCCGCTAATTTTTTTTTCTTAGTGCAGCAGAAAATCTTTGACTGTCGCATTACAGCTGAATTGGACAGAAGTAAAAACCTCTTCAGCAGTCCTCTCTATAACGCACATTCACCATCGCAAACATGAACACAAAATCAAGCAGCTTTTCAAAATGAATGCAGCTTTGTTTGTTGAGACCTTGTTCATTGTCGATGGGACACCAACGATCATCTGTGTGATTGCTTTCTGGCTGTAGACACTACAGACTCTATACACACACTTTTACACCTCAGACAAACAGTGAAGGAATTTCAGCACTTTTTAACTGACCAAAAGTAATGAAACACACTAAGGATTCTAAATTAAATGTTCTTCTACAGTCCTGACTGCCTCAAGTTGATTTGATAGTGGAGTGTTATTGCTTAAAGTCGAGGGTTTTCTTTTCTTCAGGAGCTGAACAGCTCAGTCAGCTTCAGTTCTGCTGATTGACTCGTCCAGTCTAAAACCTTCCACTTTTCCCTTGATAGACTCCTGTGTTGAGTGTCAGTGTGTTTTGGATTGTTGTCTTGCTACGTGATGAAGTTCCTCCTGATTCATTTGGACTCGTTTCTCCATGAACACTCGGACAGAATGTTTCCGTAGACGTCTGAATTCATTCTGCTGCTTCCATCATGAGCTCCGTAATCAGTAAAGACTAGTGAGAACGTTCCAGAAGCAGCCACGCAAGCTCAAGCCAAGACACTATCACCACCGTGCTTCGTTGTGTGTTGGGGATCATTTGTATCAGATCCTTTCTTTCTCTACATTTTGGTCTTTCCATCACTTTGGTAGAGGTTCATCTTGGTTCCAGAGCTTGTGTAGCATGAACTCTGTAGAGTTCCAGCTTGGCCTTCTGAGTTCTCTCCCAGTTCTCTGACCTAATAATGCCTTAAACAATCAAACCATCAGTCAACACCTGAGCAACATTAGACACCAGTCAGTCAGACATTCCAATACGATTTCCGTTTCTATTGAATGAGTGATCGGACGGCTGTCACTGACTCTTCACTACACAGTGGTACACGCGATGGTCCAGTAGAAGCTATGATGAATGCTCAGTCTGTAATACAAACATGTAGCCAATCATCGAGCACCAATTTTCCTGAAAACTAATCACTATTGTTTCCAACGTCCAATCACAGAACATGACACAGTTCTTTCAGATCTGTCAGTTGTTACTTTGATTAGATTTGATTAGATTAGATTAGATTCAACTTTATTGTCATTACACATGTACAAGTACAAGGCAACGAAATGCAGTTTAGGTCTAACCAGAGTGCAATAGCAGCAAGTGCAGGATATACAGTGATATACAGTGGTGCCGTGACTGAGCTTCAGGGTCTGAGTGGCATTGTAGTCAATAACTGCTGAGCTAAACACTGTTACTACACAAAACGCGGTTTGTGTAGTAACAGCGTTTAGCTCAGGAGTTATTGACTCGGGAAACTCCAATCTGTGAATATGTGACCAACTTCCTGCTCCTTCAGTTCTCTCCAGCGCTGGAAAGCTGATCCTATATTAACACGTCCTACTTCTTACCTTATCGTAAGTCTTTCTTCTCTTTCTTTCTTTGTTTTTATCCTCCATGTCAATGTTAAAACCGCTTTCTGCTGATGTCACACATGCACACTGAACACTCTCTCCACCCATATTGACAAGACACGCCCCTTTCTGCTCATTGGCTACATGTTTGTTTAGATTTTTGTTTAGTTTGGTGGCCCGACACGGTTTTCTGAAGCATTTCTCAAACATCGGAGACCTCACCTTTACATGAGATTCTAAAATTGGCTGCTACTCAGGACATAATGCCTGATATTGAGGCACTTGTGCAGGCTAAAAGATGCCAAGTTTCAGGGGCAAATTGATCAAATATATTTGTTTACTTTAAAAAACATACATACGTATAAATTAACAATTTTTTTACAAAGATTTTCTTTTTAAAACAGCTGCCACTTTAGATTTTAAGTGCGTGAAGTCAATTCATGTATTCAGAATTGCTTCCCGGAATTTATGTTAAAATGCAGGACAGTTTTTTTAAGTTCCACAAACCTGTGACTAAATGTTTTGCACCATTGTGCAATAACTGTGTTCAGTTTTTATGCATAATGCACTTAAATAAATGTTAAACTGGATAAAAGTGTTGTTGAAATTGCACACACTACTGAGGTTGTTCATAATATATTTTTGTAAAAGGAAAATTCATTTAATATAAAGATTTTTATCATTTACTTCTTCTTTGCACTAATACAAAGAAAAAAGTGGACTTATTGTTAGTTCTATGTCATTTTGCTATGAGTTTACTGGTCTGGCCCCCTTGAGATCAGATTTAGCTGTATGTGGCCTCCAGACCAAAATAAGTTTGACACCCCTGATTTACAGCATTTAGCAGACGCCCTTATATCCAGAGGGACTTACATTTTATCTCATTTTTATACAACTGAGCAATTGAGGGTGAAGGGCCTTGCTCAGGGGCCCAGCAGTGGTAGCTTGGTGGACGTAGGATTCGAACTCACAACCTTCCGATTGGTAGCAAAACACCTTAACCACTATACTACCACATCCCCGACGTCTTCAAGACGTCTTCAGAAGCTCATCTTTCTTTGTCTAATACATGTTAGTATACATGTGATGAGTGAATATGCAATGCTGACGTCACTCGTGGAATTGCAGCAACATTCCCGCACGAGCAGACTGGGTGCTGTAGTACTGTAGTGTGTGTGCAGTTGTGTGCGCTCGTGCTGGTTATTGTAGAGGGGAAACGGAAACACACAGGACACATAAAGGCACAGACGCTCCGTGCTGGAGAGGATTCACCTCTTACACCTGCGGACTCCATGCGGATCATATGAGCGCTTAAGTAAAAGAACATGTTGGACGGTGCGGTTTCGGTGACCGCGCGCGACGCTCCTCTGCTGCAGAACGTCTGGGACGGGATACGCGAGCGCTCCGGTGTGCGCACGGCGCCGTTGTTGGGCGCGTGCGTGGCTTTCTCGTTTCACGTGCTGTTATCAGCACTTTTCCTCGGTCTCGATGTGCTCGGACCGCGCGTGCCATGGATCACTCGATACAGGATCCACGGAAAGCCGGTCAACCTGCGCGTCTGGTTTTGCTGCCTCGCGCGGATCTCGTGGAAATACGCGCTGTGCGTCCTGCCGTTAAGCGCCTGCATGGGTTACACGGAGACGCGCTTCGGGTTCGCGCAGCACGAGCGCCTGGTGACGGCGACTGCTGCACCGTCGCTGCTCGTCGCGTGCACAGAGTGTTTTTCATGCCTGCTCGTGTTCGACACCTTCTTCTTCTTGGTGCATTACACGGTGCACAGGTGAGACTTTCACGTCTGGGAAGATTCTTTTATTTCTATGAGTTTAAACGCTGTACTTTATCACAATCTGAAAAAAGTGGTAATGTACAAAATATATTAACTTTAAAGCTTACATTTAGGCTCCTTTAAAATATTATTTTAGTTTTTAATTTATTTAGATTGATGTTTGCATCATGTTCAAAACTAAAATAAAATACTTTCTTTTTAGGCTTCTTAGTTTCTGTCCCTGAAAAACAAAAAAGAAAAAAGAAAGATTAAAAATAGAAGAATTTCCCAATATACTTTATTATAATATCATTTCACATCCCAGCTCGTGCTTGTATGAAAACATAATAAATATTAAAGCAGAATTGGACATTTTAACGCTCTCTTTAACATTTGCTCATGTGATCTTCCAGACTCCAGACTTGAACTCTTTCCTTTCACTTATGTAATGTTCAGCAGCCTGTGACTACAACAGCAGATATTTATGTTCCAGAAAGTCATTTTATTCACCAGAATACAGACACGAGTCCTGACACGCACATGTGGGGGATGTGAACACATTTCACTTATTACACAACATTATTTAATCCTCTTAATAGTTATGGAGTGTTTTACAGTAACAGGGATAAAACGGATAAAGTGGATTTCAGGATAACTATCTGCTTTATTCCTCTTCTAGAACATTAATTTACCAACACTTATGTTTTCCTTTTAATTGTATTAAAAATCATCACAGCTTACATTTGATCCAGTTTTAGTAACATTTAAGGAGCAACATCGTAGAAACAACCGGGTTCTTATGCACATTATAGCAGCTATAAACTGTTTCCTTCTCTGTGTCTCAGCCTTTCAATTTTTTTCCTCTAAGACAAAAACACAACTTCTTGTGTTACAGAGAAACCCGAAAAAAAACGTAAACTGTATCCTGAAAACTGGAAAACTGAAAGTTGTGACACTGGCATTACACATTTGAAAAAATCTGTCTGTGTGAAGCATCTGGGGTTCATTTCCCTTTGTTGCTCTAGAGTTTTATAGACTGCTTTAAACTGTTATAGAGGGTTTTAAACTGCTCTAGAAAACTCTCGACTGTTATAAAGTTATAAACTTCAGACTGCTGTAAACTACTATCAGAGCTGCAGTTAGAGAAAGTCAATAAACCTGTTTCTGACCAATCAGATTAGAGAATCTACCATTGTTGTGATTGTTGTGAAACTCCCATTGTTGCTGCTCTGTTCCTCAGAAACCCTTGGCTCTTCAGGATCTTCCATCAGTCTCACCATGTGAACACGCACCCTTTTGCCCTCATGGCTCTGGACTCCAGCATCGTGGAGCTCGTCTCTCAGCAGGTGTTGGCCGTGTGGAGCACCGTGGTGGTGGGCTGCCACCCAGTCAGTGAAATCCTCTTCCACCTCCTCAACATCTGGCTGTCGGTGGAGGACCACTGTGGCTACGACTTCCCCTGGGCTCTACACAGGATTCTGCCCTGCTTCGGAGGGGCTCCGTTCCATCAGGCGCATCATCAGCGTGTTACAGGGAATTACGCACCGTACTTCACACACTGGGACCTCATATTTGGGACAAGGATAAACACGTGAGCGGATGTTTGCTTTAGAAAGAGCTGAAGACTTGCACCGAGATCGTGTCCGTGTGTCTCTCACGGGCGCCACCTACTGGTTTGATGATCTGATGTAGCTTACGTAAAGGTCCCCGAACAGATCAGTGAACGAATCTATATGGTGAAGAGTATAATAGGATTTGAATCGGTGGAGTGAATGGAAATGACCCCGCTAGAGCTTAATGTTATTGCATTTTATGTAACATTTAAGGACGTACTAATGCCACCTGCTGGCCTGGTGTGCTCATTCCAGTCAATTGTGCTGTTTTCACATGGAAGGAAATTGTTTTGTTCTTAATATGAATGGGATTTAAAGGTCAGATATACATTTTTAAAAACTGTGTATACATTTGTGGGCGGAGCCTAACTGTAACACGAGGACTGTTACTGTTTATAAACTCACACATATTCATGTCGTCTGTGTGCCGATCTAATCAGAGTTTGGAAACATCTTAGGTTTTGGAGTTGAACTCCAGCTCCTGTTGTTTCCTTTTTGTGTGTGAAAATAGTGAACCTGGCAACCCAAAATATTGGACTCTGTAGAACAGTCTTCAGAAATGTAGTTGTTATGCTTCCTGTCGCTTAACATACATTGTGAACAGGAAGTATTTTTTTATTACAGTAATGTGCAAAAGTCTTAGCCCCCCTTTCCTAATGCCTTCTGCACTATTGCGTTATATACTGAGCATATATACTGATAATTTTTTTTTATGTTATTCTGCTTACATCACATCTTTCGCTAAAAGATCGTTTATCTATTAACGAACAGCACAGCACTTAATTGTTGGAACGTCACAGAGATGAGTCTTTGTGCACTCAAACATTAGAACATCTTAATAAGACAAAAATAATCGCAGCTTGTTACATCATGTTACAGAGAAACCGCAAAATACAAATCCAAATGTTACAAAATACTGACACTGGAGACTCATTCCATAAACAGTAACAAGTATCAGCAATAAAAATGAAAATATATCCGAACGAGAACCTTGGAAACCTAAAAAATAGAAAATAGAAAATAGAAACCTTGGAAAATAGAAACCTGTCGAACCTGATCCAGGAATTTGACCAATCAGAAACAGGTGGAATCTCCAGATCTCTCGGCAGCTGGGCTTCTTATAAAACCTCCCTAAAAGGTTTAACTGAAACTACTGATATATCCTGAAAGTGAACATCGTCCTGTTAGACAGTGACTTCGTTTAGTTTATCTCTGCTTTCTGCTTTTCATAAACGTCAGATTGTTGAAGGCTTTTTATTTAGCGATCACAGAAAACTCCTCTGTGTGTCCTCTGTATGTATAATAAGAACAGGAAGTCCTTATACGGTCATAGTTTTCTACTATAATGCATCATTTACTTTTTTTTTTAAAGTTTAAAGAGTTAAAATATCCTGGGACATTATTAAAGAAGTGTGTGGAGAAAAAAATGAAATGTGAAGATGTAAAAACGATAACGATCCTGATGTGAATGAAAGGCTGAAATCGGCCGGACGCATCAATATGAACCCTTTTATTGCACAAATTTATGGTTGTTCACATGTTGTTTATTACTTACTATGACATAAAACATACATTTTTGTATAATTTGCTTATTTTAAACAGTAAATGGATCACCTGTGTGTATGAAATAAAATAAAGTCATTTGATCAAAGAGTAAATTTGATGAACAAAATAATAAAAAAATGTCATTTTTATATTTTATCTGTAGTTTAGCACTGCGCCAAGATATAGTTGATTTCAAAGGTATAAAAAAATAAAAATTCAGAGACATGAGACAAACAGCAAGCTGTGGGGTCCAAGCACTCGTCAGGACTATTGCCCTTAGTGGCTTGTTCACGTAAAGAACAATAAACACCACACATGAACATAATTATCTAGAATTGGGCTCACAGGTTCAGTGCTAGATCTATCTCACAACCTTGGAGTAATCCTGGACCATATAAAACTGTTTAAGCAAATTTGGTTCGAAGCATGAATTCTAGGGGTTTGAGTTAAACTAGCTTCACCTGCTTAGCATTGATTGACATGTGGAAGCAGTATGATGGACAAATCACAACATGGCTGTTAATGAGGTTCACTTGGTTAGTTTGAAAATATTGGCTGAAAGTCCCGCCCCTTGGGATGCCAATCGTAGTTATAGATAGATAGATAGATAGATAGATAGATAGATAGATAGATAGATAGATAGATAGATATGGCAGACTTTGTTTAGACTCATGGTTCAGTAGTTCCTGGTTGTAAATAAGTGTTTTTCTAGATTATGGCTGAATCAGAAGTGTGTCAGCAGGATGAGTAAACGCTGGAGAATGTTTTCACTCACTTTAACACTCATCATGTCTTTATCACAGCTTTCAGAGCAGGAAATGCTCAAACATGTGGGATGTCAAACCCTGTGAACCAATTCATTGGAGAAAGAATTCAGAGTCGAAACTTGTTATGGAAAAAAAATGTATGTATCAGTCTAGAACTTCTAATTATCCACAGAAGCCCTGAGGAACCAGGTGTTCGAGTTGGAACGATTGAAGGTAATGAGACTAGTTTGTCCCTCTGGACAAATGTTCTTTAAATGTTCTATGTAGAATCTTACAAGATGGTTCTGTTCAAAAGAAAACAAAGTTTCCTAAATATAAAACCAAATATTTTTTTAAGCCTCTCTCTGGGGGAGACCCTCATAATAAATATGTTCTTCCTGGACCAGAACCCATCAATCCTGTAGGAGTAGGAGATCATGTTTATATGTGTGTTTCTACTGAAATTAGGTCGATATGTTAAACAGTGAAATAATCACACGATGAGCTCATTGTTAATCACAATTCTGATTTATTCCCTTCACAATGAAGAGCTTTACACATTAGAAGTGACCTCTTGAGCTGAGGTTAAAGCACAGCAGATGTCTTCTGTTTCATTATCAGTTCTGGAGTTTTCATTGTGGAGTCAGATCCAGGAGAATCATCATCTGAATCCATATTCCAGCAGCTCTGTGTTATGTTGTTCAGTAGGAGTCTCAGTTCAGGTCCATGTTTAGGTTTAGTTTAGGCAGACACCATTATCCAGAGTGACAAACGTTTTGTAATTGATGGACCTGGGCTTTAAACTCACAACCTTCTGATCTTAACCAATGAGCTTCCACATCCCCCTTAGCAACAGCATCAGTGTTTATTACAGATTATAACACGACCTGCGTAAAGATTATTTTAAATATCTATCAGGGGCTGATACTGAACTGAACACTTCATCTCATCGTCTCTTATGGATCATTTTTTAATCACATTGAGACATGTAACTCCTTATATAAAGCCGAATTCTCCAGTGAGGTCATCTGTGTCTGGAGGCGGACACACACACACACACACTCCAGACACACACACACACACACACACACACAGTTTGCTTTAGATTTTATTTATTATCCACACTGCCATGTGTGAACAACGACACTGTTACCCTGCAGTGACATTCCCTTTATATTCAGACATTCCTTGAATCTCATGCACAGGAGAGAGATCTAAGCTCTGATTACATCACTTAACTTGAAATGGTGTGTTAGTGAGAAGAAACATTCACGCCTGGGTGACATTTAGTCCGGCAGTTTATGATGTACAGAGAGAGAGAAGACGGTCAAGGCCATATGAGCCGTGTCTAAACCCTGATCCACACGAGCTGCTCAGTTCAGAGAGAGAACACTGTTTATGTGGGTCCTAGGACAAGTTCTCCTACAGGATTCACTCTGAGGACAAGTTCTCCTACAGGATTCACTCTGAGGACAAGTTCTCCTACAGGATTCACTCTGAGGACAAGTTCTCCTACAGGATTCACTCTGAGGACAAGTTCTCCTACAGGATTCACTCTGAGGACAAGTTCTCCTACAGGATTCACTCTGAGGACAAGTTCTCCTACAGGATTCACTCTGAGGACAAGTTCTCCTACAGGATTCACTCTGAGGACAAGTTCTCCTACAGGATTCACTCTGAGGACATGTAGGAGGAATTGTGTTGTTTTACATTTGCTGTGTATCTGAGTATCTTTCTGCTTTCGTGGGTTTCCGGTTGAACAGAATCCTGGGTTGTTGTCGTGTGAGGTTTCACACTGCTCCTATTTTACACAGGACACCGAATCCTTGCTCTTCGTTATCTTACCTTTCTCTCTCTACATTCCTAAACCATGGTTTAACTTTCTTCTTATTTGCATATTTGCATATCAACAACCCTGACTGCATAAATAACAGCTTGTCTTACATTTTTACATCAGTGCCACATTCACATGCATGTACTTTGAGCCTCTGAGGTTGACAGATTGTTTTTCAGTGGAGTCGCGGATCTTCAATAGCATCTAGACCTGTGTTGCTCATTCTGGGCTCCGTGGACCCCTTGTGGTTTGTGGTGTAATTACAGGGGATCTGAGGGATTGTTTATAAAGTTATATTTAATATATGCGTATAAATAAGTTGTCAAGCAGACAACAAAGACCCAGTTAAACAAATTAGACAGAAATATTATTCATCTATTTACTGAGGAAAACTCCAAGAGAACTCCAAGTAAATGTTTCTGGTAACTGTTGGAGGAGTTTTGTCCCATTCATCAGTACAGAACACCTTCAAATCCAAGATGTTGGTGAGTTTCCTCACATGATCTGCTCTAACCACATACGGAACGGATTAAACCCACGACACAGACTTGGCCATTCGAAAACATGAACTTTTATCTCTTCTAAACATAAAACTTTGGTAGAATGGTTTAGGGTGAAATGTGTTCCTGTGGTTAGGGTTGTGGTCTTGCTCCACGATCCATGTTTTCTGGAGATTCAGTTTATTTTTCTTTAGAATTTTCTGGTATCATTTAGAATTCATTGTTCCATCAATGGCCCAGATGCAGCAAGCCAGGCCCAAACCTTGATACTACCACCACCGTGTTTCACAGATAGAATACATTTCTTATTCTGGAGTGTTTTCCAAGCATCTCCAAACATAACACTTCTCCTTTCAACCAAAAAGTTCTATTTTGTTCTACATCCGCAAAACATTGTTCCAGCAAACTTATGGCTGTCAGCAACCTTCTGTCTTGTCTGTCTGATCTCAAAAATTTGTAGATGTGCAGTGATGGTCTTCTTGGCGAGCAGGAGCTTTCTCCTCAAGGTTTGTGAGGTTTTGTAGGATGTTGTAACTGTAACACATCCAAGTGTTTGATGTAACCTTATAAACATGTTATAAACACATGTTGCTTTTATTTCAGTGGAAGTTTATTCCTTGCTTTAGGACGTAAGGCATTTTTATTAGCTTCTTGCTGTACAGTTCAAGGCCAAGTGGCTTTGATGGATCTTCTCAGGAGGTTCAGGTCTGTTTTCTTTCATTCACCCTGAAAACCACATAAAGGTTTAAGAACATGTCTAACTATGATACAGGATTCATTTCACAGATGCACATCTGTTTTGAATGATATTTCCTATAGATCTTGAAACAAAGGAAAAATTCCATTCAATCTACGAACATCTGTCTCTAATAAACACCACAATCTGTTTAATTTGAACATTCTATTTTGACGGTAATCAGACTCAGTAATCAGCCACATCCTTATTAAGAGTGCTGACTGTTTGCAGTGGGGTCTGACAGTGAGCTCAGGGGTAAAGTTATTTCTCAACAATTCCACTGGGGGTCATAGCGGTAGTGTTTTTCCTCCATTGCACAAGAGTTGAAAAAGTTAAATCAAACACACTGGACATAACCATGAAGCATAACTATGGTGTTGGCGGAAGCCATCTTTAAACATTGTATTATCCTTTCCACTTTTACACGGAGGCAAAAGCTAAACACCTGATAAACAAATCTGTTGTGTAGATAATAATAATAATAATAATAATAATAATACATGCACAAATCTCCTATAGATACTTTCAATTTCAGCTACTTTACTTCACTCCTACAGCCCTGTACAAACACTCTCACTCACGCATTTTCTACCGCTTATCCGAACTACCTCGGGTCACGGGGAGCCTGTGCCTATCTCAGGCGTCATCGGGTATCAAGGCAGGATACACCCTGGACGGAGTGCCAACCCATCGCAGGGCACACACACACTCATTCACTCACGCAATCACACACTACGGACAATTTTCCAGAGATGCCAATCAACCTACCATGCATGTCTTTGGAACATGCAAACTCCACACACACAAGGTGGAGGCGGGAATCGAACCCCCAACCCTGGAGGTGTGGTGCAAACGTGCTAACCACTAAGCCACCGTGCCCCCCCTGTACAAACACTAACTATTAAAATTATGATAAACTATTAACCATTAAAACTTTACTGGTACTTTACTAATATAGTAGAATTACAAAAGTAAAGAAGATAGAAATAAACATGTAAAACAAACAGGCAAAATTTGGTGGTGATGACAGCTGTGTTGGTGTTGTTCGCAGTGCTGATGTTTGTTGTTGATAGTGGTGGTGTTGGGTTGTGGTGTTATTGGTGGTGGTATTGATGGTGTTGTTGGTGTTGTGTTGTGTTGTCATTGGTGGTGTTGGTGGTGTTGTGGTTTTATTGTAGTGGTATTGATGGTCGTAATGTTGGTGGTTTTATTTATGGTGTTGTTTGTAGTGGTGTTGTGTTATTGGTGTTATTGATAGTGGTAGTGTTATGGTGTTATTGGTGTTGTCTGTGGTATTGAGGGTGTTGTTGATAGTGGTGGTGTTGAGTGATGGTGGTTTTGAAGGTGTTGTTGATAGTGGGGGTGTTATTGATGATGATAGTGGTGGTGTGGATGTTGTTGGTGATAATGGTGGGCTGTTATTAGTGTTGTTGGTGGTGATGGTATTGATGGTGTTGGGTGGTGTTATTGGGTGGTTTTGGTGTTATTGATGGTGTTGTTGTTGGTGGTGGTGGAATTTATTGTGTTTTTGTTGGCGGTTTTGTGGTGTTATTGGTGGTGTATTGATGGTGTTGTTGGTGTTGTGTTGTCATTGGTGGTGGTGTGGTTTTATTGGTGGTGGTATTGATGGTCGTAATGTTGGTGGTGTTGTAATTTTATTGGTGTTGGTGGTTTTATTTATGGTGTTGTTTGTAGTGGTGTTGTGTTATTGGTGTTATTGATAGTGGAAGTGTTATGGTGTTATTGGTGTTGTTGCTGGTATTGAGGGTGTTGTTGATAGTGGTGGTGTTGAGTGATAGTGGTTTTGAAGGTGTTGTTGATAGTGGGGGTGTTATTGATGATGTTGATAGTGGTGGTGTTGTTGGTGTTGTTGATAGTGGTGGTGTAGATGTTGTTGTTGGTGATAATGGTGGGGTGTTATTGGTGGTATTGATGGTGTTGGGTGGTGGTAGTGTTATTGATAGTGTTGGGTGGTGGTGGTGTTATTAAGGATGTTGATAGTGGTGGTGTTATTGATGGTGTTGTTGATAGTGGTGGTGTTATTGATGGTGTTGTTGATAGTGGTGGTGTTGTGGTGTTATTGGTGTTGTTAGTTGTATTGATGTTATTGGTGATGATGGTGGGCTGTTATTAGTGTTGTTGTTGGTGGTTGTATTGATGGTGTTGGGTGGTGTTGTTGGTGGTATTGATGTTGTTAGTGGTATTGATGTTATTGGTGATGATGGTGGGCTGTTAGTGTTGTTGGTGGGGGTATTGATGGTGTTGGGTGGTGTTGCTGGGTGGTGATGGTGTTTTTGATAGTGGTGGTGTTGGTGTCAGTATTATTGATTGTTTATTATTGAATATCAGTGCTGTTAAAATTTACTAAATCAACACAGTTTTGTGTTTTTCATCTGTACTACTGATGTTTTACAGAATTCTAATCCAGCGTTCTCAGTGCAGGACTGACTGCGTGAGGTTTAACACTCCTGATTCAGCAGTCCTTCATGCGTCTTTGCTGTTATTTGGTTTTTCTTGGCTGAAGCTTTTTGCAGTTTAACCAAAATGAATCAAAACCAGAAATACCCAGATCAGTGCCAGAAATCCAGACCTTACCCACATAGCGACTGTTTTTACTTTAACTCTTAACATGAAATCCCCAGAGCGAAATGTCCATAGTTACAGTTTATTGTTATTTCATCTAAAATCCCCCATGGAGATGTGTGATGTCAATGTGGTCAAGATACAAGCTTCAAGTCCCAGGAGCTAATAGAAATGTTCCAGCAAATGAGTCAGATTCTTTATAATAGTAAACACTGCAAACCTTCAGAGATTGTATGAGGTTTCAAAATGTTTCAAAATTCTACACTAACAGCAAGAAAATGTTTTCACATCAGAACATGACGAGTTCAGCTGAAAGTGCAGGAAGTGCGCCCCCTGGTGGCTGGCTGATGTCAAGCTTTATTTATTTATCAACACAGAGTCCATTCTGTTGAAGTTTGAGTGTTTGCAGTTTGAGTTCTTGCTAAAAGCTGGATATGTTTGGTGACTATGTTTTTTTTTCCAGTAAACAGGTCATTGTTTTAATGACAGTAATGAAGTTAGCAGCCACTTAAAATGTGTAACACTAAAAATTATATAATTCAATCCAATTCAAATTCATATTTATTTGTTTAGCGCTTTTTACAATTGACATTGTCTCATTGTCTCAAAAAACATAAACATGGGAACAAAAGGTTATTATAAAGAATAATATAAAGATTAATATAATACAAAATACAAGATTAATATTAGATATATTTAAATGTGTTTGTATTTATCCCCAATGAACAAGTCTGAGGTGACTCAGGTGACTGTGGGGAGGAAAAACTCCATTAGATGGTAAAGGAAGGAACCTTGAGAGGAACCAGACTCAAAGGGGAACCTCATCCTCATCTGGGTGACACTGGGGGTGTGATTATAAATATACAGTCTGATAAATGTTGTAGTGATGAGGAGGTTCTTGTCCTCAAAGACCACATGGAGTTGCATCTTCTCTTTAGTATAGCAGAGTCCAACTGGAGCTGGAACATCTCTAGATGCCTCAGGATCCTCACAGAGTCGGCCTCATCTCAGTGGAGGTCCAAAATCTTCTAGGCACTGAAGACAATTGGAGCTGGTACAATCAGGTTTAAATAAGTAGGCAAATCACAATTATTAGTCACAAAAATTTTTTTTTAAAGACTTTTATTGAATTTACAAGATTATAAAAAACAAAATATCTTGGAAAAAGAGTGATTAATACAATTAAAAAAATATTTACT
Source organism: Tachysurus vachellii (assembly GCF_030014155.1). Lineage (NCBI taxonomy): Eukaryota > Metazoa > Chordata > Actinopteri > Siluriformes > Bagridae > Tachysurus > Tachysurus vachellii. Next base: position 26,151,205 of record NC_083471.1, on the reverse strand, counting down.
ATTTTAAAGTTTAAAAAATTACAAAATGTTAACTTTTAATATTCCAGTGTTACATCAGCTTAAAAAATGTCATTAAAAAGCTACAGGAAGGAAATGTCTCTGAAAAACATATTTTAGCTTTTATTTTATTTTATTAAATATAAATGCACCAAACTTTTCATTATTTCCTCTGGCTTTGGTTTGTATTCCTCGGAATTCTGTAGAACCAGTCGGATTTGCAGCAGCGTGCTTCCTGTTTACGCTGTTGATTGTTACGGGGAGTAAAACATAAACGTTCATTTCCAATCTGAGACACAGACATAGTCAATGCGGCCCAATGAGATGCTAATTCAGCTCAGGTTTAAGGTGAAAAACAGAGCTGTATCTGATCAGCATATCAGTCGTAGTGTGCGATGTGTATCTGTTTATTTTAGAATAAAGCTTTTTAGTGAGTAAATAGCAGCGGGCCCAGAATTGAGTCTTGAGGAACTCCGTGTGATATAACACATATACGACAAGGACTGAAACATCTCACAGTAAAATTTGTACTTCTAATGTGTGTGTGTGTGTGTGTTTTATTTATGGAGTTTTATGTAACCACCAGACATTTCAGGGTGAAAAACCTGCTGGTATTTTGTTTTAATTAAAGTGAAGATACTCGTACTTACTTACACATTTATATGTTACTTAAATTAATTAACAATAAAGAAAACTGTTAGCATGACACTTCTCTAGTACCTTTACCTTAAATACTGTGAGGACGCTAGTTCAGTGCTTCTTCCCAGCGAGAAAACCGAGACAAGAGATTACTAATATGAGATGAGTGGAAAGGGGCGGGGCTTCCAGAGGCTGTTAGGTATAAATCAGGGGGAAAAATAACTGTCAATCATTTCATTACATTGGCTAATATTTATTAAGGTGTGTATACTGATTGTTAGGGACGTGAAGGTTTAACTGCTTGAGAAAGACGTGAGGGTTTAACTGCTTTTGAGGGACGTAGTGAATCTCGTATCGATCTCGTATTAATATGTGTTGTTTTGCTGAATCACTTCCATTGAGTTTGGTATGTAGGACACACTTCTGAAGTCTGTCCTTAGTGTGTATGTGTGTAAACGTGTGTCCACTGGCTCAGGAGAGCCTTCCTGCAGTCCCACACGTAGCCCACTGTACTCTCTGGTAATGACCGCATGCCCTCATGACGTCTCTGTCAACGCCTGTGTCCTCTATCTCTCCGCTCATCACTCCTTCTCTTTATCTCTTGCATCACTGCATCCCGTGCTGAGCTGAATGGGCTCGAGGAGCCGTGGACCTCCAGCCAGAACTCCCTCCTGCTTCATTAAAGGCAATTACAGCATATCCGCAATGTAAATAATCAGGTTGCAGCAGCAGGAGCTCCACCTCCATTTGGCATTGTTAAAGGTTTACTCAGTACAGCTCTTTTTCGATATTTATTTATTTATTTATTTATTTATTTATCTATCACATCAGAGCCACAGTGAAAGTCTGTCTCTCTGCACCGTTGAAGAAAAATCTATTTCTCACAGCCAACAAATTACTTTGATAAATATTTCTTATGAATGTTTATTAGCCTAAGGTATGTGTGGAGCTTTAAATCTTTTTTATGCTTTCAAACATGATTTGAGATCTCTCATGGTGTAAGGATACAGAAAAAAAAACAGGTTTGAAGTGCAAAGTAACTGGAATGACTTTTGTTCCAGTGTTGGAACGTTGACTAAAACTCCATATAAAAAAGTTTTCACTGAGACTTGTTTGTTTCTCCTGCTTTTATTTTGAATTTAACAATTTTAAAGCTTTTTAATGTATTATTTTCTTTTGCTATATGAAAAGTCTCATCCAGGAGTGTGTTTGATCTGACAAGTGTGGGGTTTGTCAAGTGTACACTGAGATTTACTCACTTATTTATTTATTTATTTATTTATTTATTTATTTATTTATCATGAACTTCTTTTCATTTTCTTGTATGAGGTTTGAGAGACGATCAGAAGTGTGAACGTGGAGGTACAGGTGCATTGTGGGAAGTGGAGTGGAATTAAATTCAGATAGCGGCGAGTTGGAGGGATGCAAAAGGAATCAAGATAAAACGATTGGTGTTTATTAGTTTATTAGTGGGATCAGTGTATAATCTGAACTAAATCCAGTGATGTTTGTGTACTGTATGGATACAGAATAAACAAATCCTAAATTATAGTTTATATTCTGTATTAAAGAGCAGGTTTGATGGAGTAAGTTAAAGGTGAAGTCTTCATTAGTTGGTGATTAGTATTTCATTTGTCAGTGCAGGATTATTCGCGTAGTCTTATTGTAAAGTTTTAGCAAAAAATCTCCATGAACGTTTCTGGTTAGAGCCGGGCAGCTCCTCCGGGATGGAGAGAGATCAGATCTGAGGGTGGATGTGGTGTTGGGATGGACGATGGACTGATAAACAGTCAGGCCATGCGCATGAAGATGAGGCAAGCTTCATTGAAGTTTTTATATACACACCGGTCCCTGGGAATCTTATGACTAATGACTTACTAGTCAGTAATTTCCTTCTAAAATGTATCATCTGATAGTCTTATTCCACTAGCATAAACGTCTGGGCCGCAGAGAGTGTTTTTACCCTGACTAGCGTTGTGTTAGGCAGCACGAGTGAGTGGGAATCGATAACGAACTTATCATCTTTGGTATCATATATACTTGCTCCCAACTTCCCATTTCAACAGAGCTGCAGGGTTTTTGTTCGAGACTCTAAACACTGTCCAGATGTGATTTTTTTTTTAAAGAAGATTTGTAAATAGCTCATTAATGAGAAAAGCTCAGAGAGGCTTCAGGAGGAGTTTGAAGATTCAGAGTGCATGAACCCCAGAATGCTGTATTTAGCTTTTCACATGATTTGGCTAAACATCCCGAAACTGCAGTTATTTTATACAGCGTGAGTACAGAACAGAGTAAAACTGAAGCTAAGATAGAGAAGAGAAGTGTGTCAGCTGGATTACGATTAAAGAGTGACTGGAGCTCCATTATCAATACGGCATTAGTACGTTCTAGTTCTGTTAACATCACAATAAATAATAACACCTACATGCCATCTCAAGCGTAATCATTTACTGATAGACGGATGTTCTTCTGCTCCAGGGTTGGGGATTCGATTCCCGCCTCCACCTTGTGTGTGTGGAGTTTGCATGTTCTCCCCGTGCCTTGGGGGTTTCCTCCGGGTACTCCGGTTTCCTCCCCCGGTCCAAAGACATGCATGGTAGGTTGATTGGCATCTCTGGAAAATTGTCTGTAGTGTGTGATTGTGTGAGTGAATGAGAGTGTGTGTGTGTGTGCCCTGTGATGGGTTGGCACTCCGTCCAGGGTGTATCCTGCCTTGATGCCCGATGACGCCTGAGATAGGTAGTTCGGCTAAGTGGTAGAAAATGAATGAATGAATGAATGTGGTGCTGCTATTGGAAAATAATCAACCTCTGACAGTCACAAAGCACTGACACTGGAGACTCCTTCCATCAATGTTCCAACAACATAACCTTACAAAACCTTATTGTTACTATAGAAACAAGTACGAGTGCAGAGCTTTGATTCATTCAGAAAATGAATCAACCTTCTGACCAATCACAACCCAGAATAGGTGACATTTTACTCCACACTAGTCTGTATGCTAGTAGAAAGACCTTGTGGGTTTGTCTTGTCGTGTCCATGTTGTTGTTGTTGTGTATTCGTGTTTTATTAAACACTCCTTAACAAAAAATTCTTCATTTCTGCATCCAATCTCACCTCCTTAATGTTTCCTGTAAATCGGGATTCCACAAGTTGGTTTCCACAAAACAGATTCCAGTAAATCTCATGGTTTTGATGTGGTTTTACAAACACGTCACTACAAACTGGGGATGATTTCATCAGCACTTATTCACAGTTTTATGCGTATTGAGGACAATTCTTTGAGTGAGTGAGGAAAGTCTGACCTGCTGTTTTATTTCTCTGAAAAAGTGTTTAAGAGTAAAACATGAAGAAAACATTCTGTAATTTGGACAAACATAAGATTTTTCTGGCTGGTTAAATATTAAATAAGCATTTTTGGAAGGAATGTTTTTATTTAATAATCTAATTACTTTAACAATCTTATTTCCAGAACATAACTAGCTAATTTACAAAACATTAATTTGATGAGGTTTTACATTTTTTTTTAGCTCATTTGACAAATTTAAAGTTTATTTAGCATTAGATTTTGTGGCAAATTTTGAAGAAAATATAGATTTTTATGCACATTTACATAAAATTAAAATGTTAAAAGTACGATTTTTATCTTGCAATTAAGTACGAAATGCATATTTGCGTATGAAAAGAGTATGAAAACCCCTACAACGTTATAATTTAAATTATAATCGATTAAACTCATAGACCACAGTGTTCCTCAGAGATATGTGGTCATTATCTTACACAACTTTCACATGGCTGTGGATTTGTTTGACACGTGTAAATGATGGCCTCAGACCAGATAGCTGTGATTCTGAATGAAAAGTTAAAAGTTATGAATTACTCCCCTTCCATGCTGAGTATAAATAAAGAGCTCTGGACATGTCATGTCTAAAAATAGCTGGTGTTTTAGAGTGGTCAATGTGAGAGTGTGAGTTCACGACGATCTGTACAGAATCTGCACAAGTGACAGCTATAAAATGAACATGCTAAGACTGGTGTCTGGGTGAAAGAAGAAATGTTACAGAATTAGCGAAGCAGAATCCTTTCTTCAGATCTGAAGAAGCACGTGGTTTATTCAGCACAAGCTCGAATCTTTTGTACATATAGAATGTTTTTTATTTACATATATTGCTATACATACTTACATAAATGACACAATAAAAATTAATAAATTAATTTTCAATAAATAGGCTTTTTTACATAAAGCAGCAGTATGGAAGACCATATTTCAGGAGCTCAGTGATGGTAAAGTTAGCAGAAACCGTTTTTTGCGCAATCGATGGTCAGCCGTCTTTGTAGCTCAATAGAAGTCAATGGAAAGTCTGCTTTTATCACGGTGGTGTTAAAGAGATGCAAAATTGAGTGAAATCTTTTAACAGAGTGGACAATAAGCAACACTTATGTCCTGATTAATTCAACACTTCGAAATAATTGAATAGCAGTGAGTGGAACTGGTGTTGCTGGTTAGCATACGATGTTAAATAGATGTTAGCTATACATGTGTAGGTGCACTGGTTTCTTTAAAGGTTTTCTTTCATATACCGTATCAAGGCTTTTTTTGTGAAGGAATTTGATGGGGCAGTGTACAGTTAGAGAAAGGTACCAAACTGTACCATGGCTTGTCAATGCATTGGGACCCCAAGGCTAAATTTCTAAATGTAGAATATATTTAGATCTAATTTAAGGTACAGCGATGGTACTTAAGGTATATATACCTGTATATACAGATCCCTTAAATAAATGGAAGTACTAAAGGTATTGTGTTTTAAAGGTATACTGTATTTAGTAACCGTAATACATTTTAAGTTATTCGATTTTGCCAAGTGACAGGTACATATTAAAAGTACCACAGCCATACCCTTGGAGTTCGCCACCTCACCGTTCAGTTAAGAATTGTTTTTCTATAATAGCAAGAATGGAATGTGAACCAGTGTCCACAGACAATAATTCCTTCACGGGTGAGGGAGTTGAAATAACAGCCTGGTGGATTCTTGACAGATGTAGTTTGAAATGGATCCTTGCATGTTTTTCAACCGCAACACCTTCTTATCATGGACTGCTCAAAGCCTGGGAGCTTAGCTCTCAAGGCATGCAAGGCAACATAGTGTAGATAACCCCATAACCTCTACCCTTCTACCTCACAACCACCAGAACTCATATGATGCAGTCTTCTGTGCCTCGGACATTGGAAAAAGCCTTCAACTTCCCCATCTGTTTTTCTGCTCCTTTCTTAGACCTGATAGAACAGTTGCAGATCCAAAGTTGCTTTGCAAACTACATAGTGTTGAGGTAAGGTATAGGATGCAAACAATTAAAAGAAGCAGAACATAAATAGAATTTTAAAATACATAAATCTGTCTGACCATGTGCGCATTAAACAGAAGATTGTCCTTGGAACTTAGCTTAGGCATCTAAATAGCGATTGCTGTCTGATACCTGGACAAGGTCCATCCATTTTGCATGTCCAAAATGTCCAGAGGGTGTCCATGCAAAACAAAAACAGGAATACCGCTCATTTTTTTCTCTTTGACCGGTAGAACATCTCACGCTAGATCATTCTGGTTAGTTTCACACATTTCCGTTCCTCAAAGACTTCCCAGATAACCATATTGCTTTGCCTTGGATGGCCATTATCAAATGCTTTCAGTTATGCAGGAAGCTGTGTATTGACACAGGGCAGAGAAGGATGTAGATAGAATGCTACAGAGACTGGATACTGGCGGTTTCCACAAGCCTCGACATAGTGGCCTTACATGGTTTTTTCCCTTAGAGTTCACAGGCCCTCCAAAACTAGTGTTAATTAAAAGAACTTTGTTGTCATAAAATGGAGTTGCCATCAAAAAGGTCAGGAGTGTATCTTTGGTTTGAGTAGTTAAGGTCACACCCAGAAAACGTCAAAATACAATGCAACACCCCGACATCTTTCTGACTGTGGCTGTAGTCATCTTGAGGATGTTTATTTAGTGGTTTGCTGTATTGATTTTCCATCTTTTACTTGAAGTTAACCGTTGGCAGTCTCCATACAAAAGCACTAAATCTAATCTTCTTTTTTGAATTATTTCTTTTCTGCTGTCACTTTTGAAAAAGTTAAATATGATAAGATCACCAGATCTTAAAGGTTCTTGATGTTAAGAACAGCCCCTTTACAGTGGGACTTCTTATGTCTTGATTTCATCATGTTTACCTGGAACTACAGTCTCTTTTCCTACAAGACATAGAAATGTCTTTATTTCTCAGTGTCCTTTACCAAAACTTACAAATTCCCCACCAAATTCTTTGAGGACTATCTGCAACCACATTCTGCCACCACCATGCCTTCAAACTTGTACTGGTAGGTGACCACACCTGCATCATCCAGATAGAGAAGTGAAATGGGGTCAAGTTTTGTGGGGACACAGCAAGCTCTGGAAACAGTCTTTGGGCTTTTAAGGCTGATCAGTGTCTGCACAATGGCATGCTTGGTTGGAGTGACATGTTTGGTTAGGGGGTAAGTACAGACTCCCGTGCATTCATACGCCTCATAACCCTGAGGTTCTAAGATCCAAGAGTCCCATCCAATGTCCTTAAAATCAACATATAGGGAACTTTTCTTGCACTGGTTGCCCTTTGCATTCCTTCGAATCCTGGCGGCTGTGTCATAAATGAGGTTGGAGCGCATCTGGAGGAGAGCTTCTTCATCTGGTTCCGATTCTTTGCTATGTCCTTCTTGTCTCATACTCCCTAGATCCCCCCAGAGATCCATGAGTTCCATGTCCAAGTTGTCGTTCTGACCTGTCCCAGGCATTTCATGCTTGATCATTTCATTTAACTCCTGTTTTTCTCCTCTGTGATCTGTACTTTGGTCATTGGAGAAAACAATTATCAGAGGTTTGTGCCTTTCTTCTGTACTTGTATCAATTTCCATGTCCCCACCTGTTGCAGGACCTTCAAACTCTGACCCATTCTGTGAGTTTAAACTTGCAATGTGAACCTCCAGTCTGTGGGTGTTACCAGAGTTGGACCTGCGCCAGTCTTGCATGGCAACAGTCATGTCAAAAGTCTCCCAGCCATTGTCCATGCCATAAACCTGCCGTGATGCCAATTCCACTAGCTGCACCTGTTCCTCTTCTCCGTCTTCAATCCAGCTGTCATTCCGCTGAACCACCTCATATACAGTCACTGTCCGGTCAACGCCAGCATACAGCTGCCTGTCAATTTGGACAAGGGTGTAGAGACGGAGCTCTGCAGCCATCACCCGCTCATGATTTGGGATGGAAATGTTGAAAAGGAGGGGGTGTCGCCTCACACCTTCGGGACCCATGTCACTTGGGGTGGACTCTAAGGAAGGAAGTAATAATAGCTTTTATGCATGCGCCATACCAGATTTAGGGACACAGTTCATACATAACCGAACCACTGCACAAAAACAAATGAACAAAACCATGAGAAATAATAATGGCTTTGGGTGCGGTCAGCTTCTACACCACTGAATTGGTCCCAGAATTAAGGATTTATATTGTGGCAAAAATGTTTCATCAAAACTCAGTAATATTTCAGTAAAGGAAAAAAGAGCTAAAGGCTTTACCAAACCAAATACAACACCCTTACCTTCATTTTTGAAGCTGCGTACAATGTTTGCAGATGGCATGGATGTTCTGTCATTAGCAAATCGGTTATACAATTCCAGCATGTATTCCGGAGGCTGTACTCGGGGTGCCCCAGGCTGTACGGGGGGTCCATGTCCTGACAGGTTGAAGGTCCTGAGGAACTGTCCCCGCAGGGTCTCTAGCAGATTTTGCATATCTACCTCACTGTCCTGCTCTAGAAGAGAAGGATCCACAACCCCTCCACGGCCATCGTCAAACCCAGGAGCAGTTCGGTGCCTCTCTGGGGAACTGATAGGACTTGCATTCCCTGACAAAATCGCTGAAATGATCAGGAGGAAAGAGAGGCAGTGCATGGAGGTGGTCGAGCAACCTTTAACACCAGCCATGGTTAGGAGTAAAGGAACATGAATCAGCTGGAATCACTTTCCAATATGGAGAAAGTTTCATGCAAATAGGGAATGAAATTGATAGATTTCCTCGCTAGATCCTCGAAAGAAGAACACTAAAATCCAAGCTTTTTTAAGAGGTTCCTGGTTTTAGCAAGATGAGTTGTTTCTTGGTGTTGATCTGGTAAATCTGTCCTTTCCTACATGTAGAGGGACAATGTTTGCTGTTTTGTAGTGCACCTATTCCAGATTTCAGGTTTTTATTGCTCCTAACATCGATGTGGCTCTGTTGTCTGCAGGCTTTGGTTTGAAGGACTGCTTCATTGAGTTTCACTGTGGCATCTCTTTTCTTCCTCTGTTTTCCTCTCTCTCACTCCCTATCTCTTGCTTTCTCTTGGCCCCTTATCTATAAGCTGGGAAGCTCTGCATTTTCACTGCTGATGGTCCCACTGTGTGTGCGTGTGTGTGTGTGTATGTGCCGTTATCTACTTTCTTTCCTTAATGAGGACTTTGTAAACATTGTTCTGATACCAGAAAAACTGGGTTTTTTTGTTTGGGTGGGTGAGTCAGGGAAGAGACTTGAGCCTACTCTTTATTTTTTTTCCTGGTGGTGTTGTTCCAGTGATGAACCACCATTTCATTGACCATTTCTTTCAGACAACTTCTTGTTGTTATTTTCTCTGAATTTAAATGAAATGAGGTGTGAGGAATGTCTGCTTTGTTATCGCTGTACGGTGTAAGGATAATAAGTGTGTATACAAGTCAGCTGAACACGAACAGAATGAAGAAGACTCAAACTTCACAGTCGGTTTGACAACACTGACTGACACCGACTCAGTGGAACAACAGAAGTTGTTGAACATGAACATGACAAAACATCTTGCCAAAACATTTATTGAATATAGATTTACAAGTCCTACATTATATCTTAAATTCGTTTAAAAAATGTAGGGTCATCAAGGCCAAGGGGTCGCACAAAACACACAATGTCCATTTCAGGTTGTTTATCCCAAAACCCCTGGGTTAAGTATTTCCTGTTTCACTTGTGCTGTCTTAAACTTTCTTCTTAATCCTCCAAATCAACAAATGTTACAATTACAATGCCTTGTTTCCAAATGTCTGTAGAACCCTATCAGTTGCTTGGTTTTTCAAGTGGTGGCTCCCAAAGTATCGGTCCCACAGTGATGAGTGTTGTTCTGCACTCACACGTCAAATGAACAGCACTTTCGGAAGTGCTGGGAAACCCTTATCACGACTGTCCAGGGACTGACAAGACCTTGTAGTTGAAAGAAAATTCTAGCAACGATTTGTGAAAGCAGCCCCTGTCTGGCCAGGATGCTTCACATAGTTTGAACGCTCCAAGGCACAGAAGAGTGGCACACCACTTTCTGCTGATTTGGGAGCAGCTTTAGGATCATCTAGTATACGTTTAAGTATGTAGATACCTGTTTGCAAGACATACTCAGATCAGTGCCAAATGTAGGGAACAGGACTTAAAAAAGCAAAGTTCTACCCCAGGGATCAGATATGCCGAGGCTGCCTTACGTGTGAATGATTAGAAATGACGCACAAGGTCAAGAGTTACGACGATAGACCCTCTAGAGGGTGTTTAGGAGAAGTTTGACCTAGTGACCAATTGTTCCAACATTCCTCTCGCCTTCCTTGTCCCCCAACAACATTCCTGTTTTCCTTTGTCTGGTGATGTGGAATACTGCAGATTGCAGCTGTCATGTTAACCCAACTTAATTGAATCTTCCAGAAAGATCTTGTTTAAGCCCCAAAACTTCCAGAACAATCTGGACTTGGTGTCATGGACAAGCCTACAACAGATCATGTCAACAGAGCAGTGGATGTTTTCTTATTGATCTCAAGTAGGACATCCTCCACACCTCTGGGTCTGGATCTGTGTCTTTTGTTTTTCGATCATCATGACGGTTCTCAGGCATCCCACTAACATCCTTACTTACGTAATATTTTCCCCATGTTTTGCATTGTTTGTTACAAGTCCTGCGATAACCTTTTATACTCACACCCTTGCTCACACGCAATCTCCATGCAGCGTTTATCTTTCTTACCAAGACATACTAGCTAGCACCAAAACCAGAAATGATGGTGTACTGTACGAACCATACGTTAAACCTGTCTTCCTTTTAACATCTTGAGATTAACCTGTCCCTCCATTATGGATTTTTAAAGCATTTGCAAGTTCTTGAAGTTTTATCTTAACCTTTTATGTTGTCTTGTAGGTGCCACTAAATGCCAATTGCACTACATAGTGAATAAAACCAGTGCTATCAAAGCTTTAGTAAATCTAGTGGAGAAATTTTAGTTGGCTTTGGGCTGTGGAGATATGAAAATTAATACCTGCTGGTTAACTAGTAACTATTGAAAAAAAAAACTAAACATAAATTCTGTGCTAATTTTTCAGATTCTGTAAAATACAATGATGAACTTTTAGGTACCTCCAGGCAAAAAAAAACATAGCACAAAGTTATATTGGTTATATACAGTATCGGTAGTATTGGTTTATCCGTAATCTGTGATTTGTGACACAATGACATCATTCACATAGTGAACTGAATTTTATTAGAATTTTTTTATGAGGTTAAAGGTCAAAGTCTCGGGTTGCATCACATCCAAAAGCAATTATAATTTTCTATTCGATTCTGTCCAGGATCACCAGACACTTTAGAGCACTTGTATATTGGCTTAAAAAGCAAAAATCTAAAACCTAGCACATTAATATTGTCTCTCAATACCGGCGGTATCAGTACCGCAGGAATTGCCGTTGTTTAACATTTCTTGTAATTGTCGGGTGGCAAATGGAAAATTGTGAACATTGTTTCCTAGAAAGATATCGGTACCAGCCGATAAATAATCCACTGATAGGTGAGATAAAATGTTACCTCGCTGTGAAGTTTACAATATTTATGAATACCTAATAAAAAAAAAATTCTATAATTCCATATATTATTGTCCATAATCTAACTTTAAATAAAATGCATTGCCAAATAAATAGCCAAAAGGTTATTGAAAACCAACAGATATTCCACATTGGATCAGTTGACCGCATCCGACGGCATAGATCTGTCCTCGAGTGGCCTGGTCGGCTGTCCGAGTGCATGTTTACTTCGGTTTGGCTTTCCCCGTGAATGCCTGGGTCTCTCGTTCCAACTGCTCGTTGCGTCTCAGAGCTTCATCCCTGCTGCGCTCGGCGTTACGTAACGAATTCTCCAGAAACTCTTTACTGCGCCGCTCGTTCTCCAGTTGCGCCTGGAGCTTGGCCACGATCACACTCAGCTCCTTGTTCCTCTGCTGGAGACTGAAAAGCACACAACGGTGTTTCTAGTTAACATGTATAGCAGATTCATATATTTAGTGTATGTATATTATCAGGGTTTCTCATATAGTATTCTGAGGATCAGGACAGAAAAAACACTCAGGTGATCATCAGACACAACAATCCACTTATTGACCACTGGTTCACATTGAAGTGACTAATGGATTTAAAGGTAACTTTAGACAGACATCTGTGTTGAGCATCATTAGCACATGCATGTTGAGGCATTGTTACACCTTTACTGTGTGAATTTCAGCATCATGTCACGTGACCTCATTAACTGATCTTTCTCCCTAACATCGTTTTATAATCAAGGAGTTCCTAACACAGTTCCTAAAAATGTTCCTGGGTTGGTTTGGTCTACACAAGGACCTTTGACTGACCCTTAATTAATGTTGTCATTATGTCGCTTTGTAGAAGCCAACATTCTGTTTTCCTATTTAAGCTATATATCAAGATTAACTCCTCCTAGAGATTTCGAGCCACATACACCATATTCGGATATGTTGTAGACGCTGGTCTGAAGTTTGTTGCTATTACTTTTCTAACCGATCCGAGTTCTGGTACTTCCGGTACTGGGTCTCAAACTGGCCTTTTTTCCCATAGACTCCTATTATAAACTTTGGATGTTTATAACTAGGCAAGCTTTCGAACTGTCTACACCAAACTTGGCCAGCTCCTTTAGGGTGAGACTCTGAACAAACTTTTAAATTGATCTACCGACTGGCCTTTTGGTTGTGAAGCAGCCCCGCCCCCAAAATATGCAAAATCAAAAAAGATTTTGACATGTCATATATCAAAACACTCAGCCCAATGTGGGGAACTTCCTCAAGAGCATTCGGATAACCTCACATGCTTATCTCCAGTTGCCTTCAAATGTTTTGGCACCCTATCTTTCTGTCCACTTGCCTCCAAACGTAACACTGATCCTAATATCCACTCGCCTCCAAAAAACACCAGCCTTTGCGAATACTTGCTTTGTCAAAGCGAACATCAAAGTTTGTCACGACGAACTTTACAAATCTAGTTAATCTTATTGTTGTTATGATTTGTAGACATGTTTTTAAGCTGCAGAAATGAAGACCTCAATACTGAGTAAGCTAAGACTGAGATCTTTTTTGTCTAATCACCTATGAAGGTTGTGTAAACTGCAAGCTACTTATGGGGACCTTAAATTAGTCCTGGTTCCTCTGGTGAGCTCAATCTATGAGAGAGATTTTCGGTTCCTGTAAAGGTTCCTGTGTCAACAGACCTATTTCCTTGTCTTAGGAATAAAGATAATGATTTTGGACCAAACCTGGTAATAAGTTGCTGCTGCTCAGTTGCGTTGTCCCCCTTATTTTGTGTAACGTTCTGTGGCTGCAGTTTCACAATCTCCAGCCTGCTCAGAGACGGTAAACTCTGCTTTGAGTTTTCTTTTGGCTTGGCCTGAGGTTCCACTTTTATTTGCTGAGGTTCTGTTGGTTTAACTGCACCGTTGCTGCTCCGCCTCCTTTCCTGGATGGTGTCATTTCCTTCATCTATATCATTGCTGTTCTGTTTATCCGGAAAGAGCGTCACTTTCTGAAGGTCCAGGATTTTGAAGATGTCCTCAGAGAATGTCTTTTCGTCCTGCTCCTCTAAGGTCTCCTGCAGGTAGCTCCAGCGATCATATGATGGGTCTTTGGATGTTCTAAATCCAGGAGGGCCACACATGCTGGGCAGAGTCTGTGTACGCTTCCTCGGGCTCACGCTCAGTATGTCTGATGGAGGTGGCGATGTAGGGGACAACGAAGGAGCAGCCTTTGATGCTGAATTCTCGGTCTCAAATGTATCCACTTCCTCTTCTTCTGGGGACTCGGATAAGGACAACGTCTCGCACTGAGAAAGCGGAGAAGAGGGTTAGTGGAAAAAGAGGGAGTGAGTGCTATAAACACCAAACAAGGGCTGTGATGAATTGGAGTTATTGTTAAAGCTGATCCTTTTGTCCCCAAGTGTTTTAATCACTTGGGGACAATCACTTGGGGACTTATCTGAGATAAGTTGAGCATGATACATGGTACCTCAGGAGAATTTACCAACATTATATTTATCGTCGAACACGTCACTAAACGAGCTGACGCTATGAAAACCAAGATGTATCCAAACAAGTGCATCAGAGCTGCTGAGTAACACTTTCTGAACAATCAGCATCCTGGATTGAACAGTGCTGTGGGTTTTATTTGTTTAGTTATAAAGGGAAAATATAAACCATATAGATGTTCATTTGTTCATTCATTCATTCATTCACCGCTTATCTTCTACCGCTTATCCGAACTACCTCGGGTCACGGGGAGCCTGTGCCTATCTCAGGCGTCATCGGGCATCAAGGCAAGATACACCCTGGACGGAGTGCCAACCCATCACAGGGCACACACACACACACACACTCTCATTCACTCACACAATCACACACTACAGACAATTTTTCCAGAGATGCCAATGAACCTACCATGCATGTCTTTGGACCGGGGGAGGAAACCGGAGTACCCGGAGGAAACCCCCGAGGCACGGGGAGAACATGCAAACTCCACACACACAAGGTGGAGGCGGGAATCGAACCCCCAACCCTGGAGGTGTGAGGCGAACGTGCTAACCACTAAGACACCGTGACCCCCCATATAGATGTAAAGAAGTAAAATGGTGAAGATGATCTGGGTTACTGACATGAAGTGTCTTAAGTGTGGTTGTTGTGTTTGAGGTTTGGTGTGTGTGTATCTAGCCTGTTTATCAGTTGTCTGAACATTTAGAGAGTATGTTAATGTTCTTCTAGGTGAATTTGTCTTGTGAAGTATTCAGCTAGTGCTCTACCTCTGCAGACTCCCAGCCCACAAAATTGCGTGGATTTGCTGCTTTTTTGCTCTTCAGTTTCTTGGCAGCAGGAGCAGGAGACGGAGAAGTGTCTTTGGAGGCAGGGAAGAGAAGCTCATGGTGTCTGATCATCACCGTCATCACCTTCTGGATCATCGGCGTCCCTGTGAGTGAACAGCATGAGGAGAGTCTTAAAGCATCTCAGATCTCAAGTTCAAGTGCTGAAAAATCTGTTCGACGGTTCCTCAATCCTGGACCTTTGGTGTTTTCCCTGATCTTAGTCAACAGCTAGTCTAATCAGGAACATCTGAAGAACATGCTGCTCATAGTGAAGCCTACAAGATTAAAGGGGGTTACTGATGTCCAGAAGGTGGTGCTGTGAGGCCTGAATTCTGCTGCTAAATTTATTTATTCATTCAATCACTCATCTTCTACCGCTTATCCGAACTACCTCGGGTCACGGGGAGCCTGCGCCTCTCAGGCGTCATCGGGCATCAAGGCAGGATACACCCTGGACGGAGTGCCAACCCATCGCAGGGCACACACACACACTCTCGTTCACTCACACAATCACACACTATGGACAATTTTCCAGAGATGCCAATCAACTTACCATGCATGTCTTTGGACCGGGGGAGGAAACCGGAGTACCCGGAGGAAACCCCCGAGGCACGGGGAGAACATGCAAACTCCACACACACAAGGTGGAGGTGGGAATCGAACCCCCAACCCTGGAGGTGTGAGGTGAACGTGCTAACCACTAAGCCACCGTGCCCCCCCTAAATTTATTTATTTATTAATTATTTAAATCTAAATAACATCATCACAGTTTCTCCACGAGACAACAGCTTAATAAATTGTAAAGGCACGATGTGAGCTTTTTAATCACATTTTTTTTCTAAATATTTAATTAATTTTATTTTTAATTTCAGTGGTAAATTTCTGTTCATCATTATTTCTTAAAGTTTAAAATATATATATATATATATTTTTAAGATTTTTATTTGTATTTCCAGATTTCTTTCATTCTTGCATTTATGCTTAAAGTGATATTTAAGTGATTTTTATTTTATTCTTTTATTGGTGGATTTATAACTCTGTCACTTTTCAAACAGCAGCTAAGAAAAATAATTATTAAGGAAGTTTAAAAAAACATGACGGCCCGAGGTCCAGTGGCACACACACACAACAGGAAGTGACAGCGATCTGATGGGTGGAGTCTAACACATGCATTTTCCTTAAATATTAAATAAGCGATTAGCATCACTCTGATCGATGTGGTACTATCTTTTTTTTTTTCTCTGGTTTTCCAGCCATCATTTCAAACTCATGAGCTCTCTCTTTTCTAAATTTCTAGAATCCCATTCTTCATCTTCTTCTTCTTCTTCTAATTATTATTATTACTCATCATCGTTGATATAATCTGTTTAACTCATTATACTGTTCATGTTGTGTTCACTGCTCCAGCTCCTCACCCTTCATCATGCTGAACGCGTCCTCCACCTGCGGTTTGAACAGGTTCACCCCCATCACTGTGGCCAGGTTCTCCACGCTCATCTTATTCACCTTCGAGTGCTGCTGCACATCAAACAGGAACCTGCAGGAACCAAAACCATCCATCAGTCTGGTAAAGAAACACCCTTTATCCTGATCATCATGCCGTGATCTGGTTGTTCTGGAGCTCACCTGCATATGTAACTCAGGAGGTTGTAGTTGACTTTAGGTAGCAGGCTGATCTGTTTCTCCAGCTTCTCCTTCCCCTGTGAAGAGAAAGACAATCTCCAGCTTCAATATTTATAGACATCGACTTTATTTATACGTGATTATTATCCACAGGCTACAGAGGCAACGATGCGGCTCTGCATCTCACCGCCGCCGTCGTTGCGTCCAGGTTGATGCTACTGTCCAGAAAGTCCTGATACTGAGTCCATGGCACGACCGGCTCAGGCAGCTCACGCAGGTACAGCTTGAGTAAAGACGCCACTGTGTGGACATCTGTGTCACTACAGGCAGAAAGGATAAGAAAGAAGGTCAGGCTACATTTTATTCACCATGTACAGAATACACACACCACACAGTATGACGATCGACAGTCATAATAATGGAATCAAAAAAGAATAAAAAGAGACTAAAAATGGAATTAGGATGCAAATAGAATTTAACATGCAATATTATTACTGTGTGTGTGTGTGTGTGTGGACACAGTTCTCATGGAGTCTTCACCTCAGCTAGGACAGGATGTGGTTTAACCACAGATGTGTAGCAGGCATCTCTAAAATAAAATATGTATCTGACACTTTCTCACTTTATGTGACAGACGGCTAAGTTACGTCCGAAAAGCAGGACGTTTTCTAGACGGTGTGTTTCCGTATCTTAAGATGAGCCTGAGACACACAGCTGTTATAACCTCTGTATAACACTGTTGTGTAAATCTGTATAATGTTTACGATGGATTGATGAAATCTGAAGATTGCCCTGAAAGTCCATCTGATGACATGAAATCAGATTGAGTTCATTTCCAAGAAAAGTCTTTCACTGGAGAAGGAACAACATTAGCTATAGAGAAGGTTCTTATTTCCTGGTTTTCATGCATCAAAGCCTTTCAGTAACGAAAAACGAAAATGACATAGTCATCTCCAAACCAGGAAATGGGCTCTCTATTCCTTAAAAGGCATGTAGCATCACAAGAAGGGGTGAGAAACAGTCCAGGCAGAGGAGAAGAGCAACAAGAATGAGTTGCTTTGAGGAAAAAGATCAATGCTAAGAAGATTCTCATTAACATCCAGAGTGTTTTACTGTCTGAACCTTTTTGAGATGATAGAAATACTTGATTCTCCAAAGAACCCTTGAAAAACCTCTATTAACCTCCTATGACCTGGTGTCCACATACGTGGACATCACATTGCATCTAAAATGCAAGCCAAACCAAAGCTCGGGTCTTAGGACGTTAAAAAACCTTTCTGAAAGCAAAAACCACAAAATAGTGACAGCTAACGAGCAATCATTTAGATTGTGAACCATAAACTAGGGTTTCTGCAGGGTTTAATCAGTCAAATGTAAGACTTTTTAAGACCTTTTTATGACCATTATGATTTGAATTTATGACCTACACGAATTACACGAAGATTTCATCAAACATGAGAACATAAGGCCCCGAGACCTTGGAGATGAGGTCTTTTTTAATATAATCTGCCAAGCCAAACCGGGTGATGTATGAGGTCTTATCTTTCCCGCATGTAAATGTTTTAGCTATGTCAGAGTCTTGGAACAAAAGTTCAGCAGTATCCTCGTTCCCGTTGTATGACCGTTGTTTGGTCACAGTATTCAACACCCAAAGGACCTCCGCTTTCAATGTGGAGGTTGATCCGAAACCACTGTGTGTGGCACTGGATGTGACAGAAACGGAATCCCGCGCTGTACTTGGACCGGGTAACGTTAGTGACGGAGCCGAACAAAACTGACGGATCGCCTGCACCCGCTGCAGGACTTTTACAGCAACGATATGCTTTTCCGACTTTGCATGCGACTTCAAGCGACTTTGCATGCGACTTCTTTTATGCCTAAACTAGACTCCAACGTCTTCTTACACAGAGTGCAATAGGCTTGATACCGATTGTTAGCGACGGGCTTGAGCCAGCTACTAAACGCACCGTCTTCGAGCCACAGATCGTTAAAGGTACATTTTCCCATTGTGATAGTCAGGATGATTTCAATTAAACTAAGCAGTGACTCAGTATGATACAGTATGTTCGGAGTTCGCGGGGGTTTCTGTGAAAGTCCTTCCGACAAGTCTGTATGCTGCCGCATGGACCTTGTAGTTCTGGAACGCTGTGATACCAGTGTGATACCACCCAGATTCCTCACACAGAACTACAACAGGCCAAACAAATGAATGTCATTGCCGCCGCGAGCGCATTTTGATTGAAGAACAAATTAATGGACGAGCAGATCAATTTAAGACGTGGCTAAATGTTTTTTATGACCTTGTATGGAAAATCCGGACGTTTTTATGCCTTTTTATGGCCTTAAATTCTTATTGTTAAATTTATGACTTTATATGACCCCGCGGAAACCCTGTAAACTTACACACTTAGGGTTCTTCAGGGTTTCCTTGGATGATTAAAGGTTCTTACTTTCCAAAAGTAGGGTTACTGATAGAAATTGGACTCTGCATTGGACTTTTAAAGAACTTTGAACTCACTCAGGAAATGAAGGTCTCTCTCCAGCGTCAAAAGCCTCTCTGAAGTGTTTGACTTGGTTCTCCTGCCCAGGCAGGCGGAAGATGCCTTCCTCATCCAGGCCGTGCTTCCTGATGAACTCGGTACACTTCTCCACAAGCATAGGCACCAAGCGAGGCCCCAGCTTCTTCTCGTAGGCCATGATGTCCGCCAGACTCTTCCCAAACACTGAGAAGAAAACAGCGAGATGCAGAAGTGCAGAACATCACGTCTCATGATTTACACCACAGTTCAGTTCTGAATGCTCAGAAAACTACACAACAATAGCAGGTTTATATTAACGATCTGATACATTTTGCGTATTTTTGGACATTTTGTTTTTTATGTCACATCATGTTGTTGGTTCTGGACATAATGCACTTTGAAATGTTGTTATGAAACTAAATAAACATATTTCTAGAGATTTGTAAAGCATCTTTATTCTTTGATTGTATGAACCCTTGTTTCAAACCTCATTGAAGATCCATTTTAAAATAACAGGAAATGACCACAGCTTGACAAATCCAATGATTCATCATTAAAGGTGTTTTCATGTCTACTTTAAAATTCCAGATTTTTTTTGGACATTTTAAAAGTAAAACCCACTAGTGGTCCACAGTGAGCCCTGTTTGTGTTGTTACGTCCTCAGAAGAACCTTTCTGTCTCTCATATGAAACCTAACTCTGAAACCCAACACTGGTCACTTCACTGTCATTCTGACCTCATCTTCTACTGATTCAGCCACTAACACTTCTGTAACACTTTCAATCTGCTTTCATAATGAGGCAGTATCACGTCCCTCTGATCAGCTGATGGAATGAAATACAAAATACATTGTGTGTGTGTACGTGTGTGTATGCGTGTGTGTATGTGTGCCTGTAAGTATACGTGTGTGTGTGTATATGTGTGTGTGCACATGTATGTCTGTATGAATGTGTGTGTGTGTGTGTGTGTGTGTGTGTGTGTGTGTGTGTGTGTGTGTGTGTGTGTGCGCATTACTGTACCTCCGCTGCCCTGAGCTCCGATGGCCCGGCGGATCACACGCACCCAGTCCTCCATCTCACTTTGACTGCTTGCCATGAGAACATAACTATCATGTTCCCGCTCCCCATTACTTCCTACACACACACACACACACACACACACACACACACACACACACACACACACATGCACAAACACACACACACATGCACAAACACACACACACGCACAAACACACACACAAACACACACACAAACACACACACACACACAAACACACACACACAAACACACACACACACATTAAAATAAAAAAGCAAAAAAATAAATAATAAAATAATAAAAAAGTATAAACTATATAAGAAAACTATATTAAAAACTATATAAAAAATATGAAAAATATACATTATTTCTCCTTTTATATTTTTCATATTTTTTATATAGTTTTTAATATAGTTTTCTTATATAGTTTATACTTTTTTATTATTTTATTTATTTATTTATTTATTTATTTATTTATTGCTTTTATTTATACTTTTTATTCTAATACCGGACAGTTGCATAAAACATTTCACTGCATGTCGTACCCTGTATGTATGTGTGTGTGACATTTGGTTCGATTTGATTATATATTGGTGCATCTCAGTAAATTAGATTGCCAAGTTTATTTATTTCAGTAATTCAACTCAAATAGTGTATTATATAAATTCAGTACACAGACTGTAGTTTATGTATTTGGTTCTTTTAATTGTGATGAATCTCCAAAAATTTGAATACTCCATAAGACCAATAAAAAAACATTTTAGTGAATTGTTGACCTTCTGGAAAGTGTGTTTATTTACTGTATATGTACCTAATACTATGGTTGGGGCTCCTTTTGCTTTAATTACTTCCTCAGTTCAGCCTGTCATGGAGGTGATCAGTCTGTGGCACTGCTGACGTGGTTTGGAAGCCCGGGTTTCTTTTACAGTGACCTTCAGCTCATCTGCATTTTTTGGTCTCTTGTTTCTCATTTTCCTCTTGACAACAGCTCATAGATTCTCTGTGGAGTTCAGGTCTGGTGAGTTTGCTGGCCAGTCAGTCACACCAACACCACGGTCATTTAACCACCTTTTGGCACTTTTGGCAGTGTGAGCAGGTGCCAAATCCTGCTGGAAAATGACATCAGTATCTTTAAAAATCTGCTCAGCAGAAGGAAGCATGAAGTGCTCTAAAAGTTCTTGGTAAACGTGTGCAGTGACTTTGGTTTTCAAAAAACACAGTGGACCAACAGCAGCAGATGACATCGTACATTAAATCATCACAGACTGTGGAAACTTAACACTGGACTTTAAGCAACTTGGGCTGTGAGCTTCTCCACCTTTCCTCCAGACACCAGGACCTTGGTTTCCAAATGAAATACAAAACTTGCTCTTATCTGAAAAGAGGACTTTGGACCACTGGGCAACAGTCCAGTTCTTCTTCTCCTGAGCCCAGCTGAGACGCCTCTGATGTTGTCTGTGGTTCAGGAGAGGCTTAACAAGAGGAATACCACAACCGTAGCCAAATTCCTTCACACGTCTGCGTGTGGTGGCTCTTGATACCGTGACCCCAGCCTCAGTCCATTCCTTGTGAAGTTCACCCAAATTCTTGAATGGATTTTTCTTTGCTCTCAAGGTTGCCGTTCTCTCGGTTGGTTGTGCATCTTTTTCTTCCACAGCTTTTCCTTCCACTCAACTTTCTGTTAACATGCTTGGATACAGCGCTCTGTGAACAGCTTCTTTGGTAATAAATGTTTGTGGCTTATCCTCCTTGTGAAGGGTGTCAGTGATTGTCTTCTGGACAACTGACAGATCAGCCTCAGGACAGACTAACCCCATGATTGTGTCGCCTAGTGAACCAAAGTGAGAGACCATTTTGATGGCCCAGGAAACCTTTGCAGGTGTTTTGAGTTGATTAGCTGCTTGGCATTTCACCATATTCAAATTTTTTAAGATGTGAGAGTGAATTGGTGAGTTTTTGTTAAATGTGAGACAAAATCATCACAATTAAAAAGTACCAAAGACGTAAACTACTTCAGTCTGTGTACTGAATTTATATAATACACTATTTGAGTTGAATTAATGAAATAAATAAACTTTTCCATGACACTCCAATTTATTGAGATGCACCTTTATACTATACAACTGTATAAGTCAGTACACCCTGTTCACACTTAGACAAAAAAAAACAAAACACTAAAAGCCGTGTCCTGGTCTTGATACACATTGTTAACATGTACAGCAGAAGCCACACCCCCTAAAAACTACAGACGTCTGTTTTAAAAGTACACATGGATGTGAATGGATTCTATATAATAATAATAAATGTGTACAATCGTTGGTACGTTAGGTTAGGTTAGGTTAGGTCAACTTTATTATCCCCGAGGGGCAATTTGTTTCACAGCCAGCAGAATCCATACAATCCCAAACACACAACAACAAACAGTACAGAGGAGAAAATAAATAAATAAATAAATAAATAAATAAATAAATAAATAAATTGTTAAGTATTTAAAAACCCAACAGCAACTGGTACAAATACGTACGTAGAGGTCAACATTCTAAAATAGATCTCGTAGAGGGGAAGTGGAGGAGGGAAGTGGAGAAAACAACACTTACGTGGAACTATCTCGAAGATGAATTTGTCGTCTGTGTTTGACGGCAGCTCTTTCACTTGACTGGACCCGAGCGGGATCGTTCCCTTAGTTTAGAGTAAGTCACAATTCAGAGAATTATAAACATTCGAACACAATCGGTCAGAAATATTCATTATTTATTATTTATTCATAATACTCATAATGTTCACTTCTATTTGTACTTTGCTTTTAACATTAAAATAAAACACAGAATCAAATCAGAATAAAAAAATTCTATAATATTTTTTATTTATCCCTAATGAGCAAGCCAGAGGGAACAGTGACAAAAAAACCCTCAAAAATGTTGAAATGTATTCTTTAATATTTTCTACACATTTTTTCACTCTACTTGTATAGGTATTTCTCAGAGATGGGAGACTCGAGTCATATGACTTGACTCGAGTCAGACTTAAGTCGCAAATTTGACAAATATTAAAAAAAGACTCGACCTTACTTTGACTTGACATTCATGACTTGAGACATGTGACTTACTCCCACATCTGGTATTTCTATATAAAATAATTAATTCTAATTTTACGCTACAGACGCTGAAAAAGCGTATCACTAGATGCGGTACTGTGTATAGATGTGTATGTGATATAAACTTTTTTATTTTAATGACTTGCATCAAGAGCAGAAGAACCTCATTATTTAATGACTGTATAATAAAGGAAAATGTCTATTCTTTTGGGCCATGGAGTTTTTAATTCCTGGAACTTTTAGTGATTAAAATGTGAATAATTTATATTATAATGCATTTTTTTTGAGGTTCTGGATTAAATTCTAACCTTTCAGACACACAGAACATTTATTACACTAATAATTAGATATTTTATTTTTATACTAACACTGTAATAAAGGATTAATGAAAATTACAGCCCCATTTTGTTAACCTTGGATCTGGGGTTACAGCCCTTTGTACTTGTTAAGTCACACTGCACTCCACACCTTAACACTTAAACCTCTCCCCCACACCACAGAGGGTTACAGCAAGCTGACTGCTCACCAGAACATAAAAGTATCACAGGAAACACGTTACAGACACGAGCACAGGATACGTGTGAGGAACTCGCAGGTGGCTCAAGTGGGGAGAGGTGAGGTGGGGTGAGGTGGGGTGAAGTGGGGTGATGTGGGGTGAGGTGATGTGGGGTGAGGTGATGTGGGGTGAGGTGGGGTAGGGTGAGGTGGGGTAGGTTGATGTGGGGTGAGGTGGGGTAGGGTGAGGGGAGGTAAGGTGAGGTGTATGGTCAGTGCAGGGCATAAAGTCTACTGATGCTGACACTACTGATGCTGTACACTGCTACTGTATTCAATCGTTAAACTACAGAATATTAATTATTTACTGTTAATACATTACTTTATACTGTACTATTACTGAACACAATGCAGACAGAGATTACCTACACACACACACACACACACACACACACACACACACACCTCAATGCAAATAAACAGCACAGACACAACCCTACAACACGTTACGCTACACTATCACCTTTTACTATACTCTGATTTGATGCTTGATACTACGTCACATAACGCTACACAATTATTTACTACACACCTCTACCTGACGTAATCCTACAGTTTTATTTATATTTTATGATTATTATTCATGTTAAAAACTAAATGTTAATGCTACAGTTTACTACACTGTACTATACTTACTATTATATGTAAATAATAATAAATAATGTCTTATATACTTTTATTCTGCTAATATTAATATTAATATTATTTACTTATTAACATAAACCACATCGCTTGTCGAGACAAACAGGAACACTTCCTGTAGGGCAGCATGGCGGTCCTGCGGGTGGTGTGTGTGTGTGTGTGTGTGTGTGTGTGTGTGTGCCCTGTGATACACTGGCGTATTCCTGTATACGGTGTATTTTCTGCCTCACACACAGTATTCCCAGGATAAACTCGGGATGCACTGTGACCCTGATGGAGTTGGATAAAGATGAGTAAATGAAAATGTCCACTAAATGACTTTTAAATGCAGATTTGAGATCCAGACTGATTTCTTCCTGGTGGCATAAAGACTAAATTGATCACATCGATCTCCTCACTGATGCTTCACACCGTGCATGTCAGACTGGATTCTTCATGAATTCTGATTCGAGTTTATCCAGAGAAAGTCAGTTCAACGCAACACAAGGCAACGCATCCTTCACGTCTCATCACCTTCGTCGTCCTTCGTCTTTTTCATTTGATCTGAGTGAAAAGAAATGGTTCTCGGGCATCCTTGTGCCTCGATGTAGAGAAGTGAACAACTGCAAACCCTACTGTACATGTTAACACCTCTGCATGTGGGATTAAAGGGGAACCCTTTGCGTCCTCACAACAGCTTTTCTAAACCACTGGAGGATCAGCGCATGCTTAATAATGTCTTATTCTTCTCTCCAGTTACAGTGTAATTCTGCAGCTTCTAAGTATTTCTGGACTTGTCAGATTTATCCTGATTTATCTGCCCCTGTACGTGGTCCCACATGGACACCCTAAACATCTGCACCACCAAAAGCTTGAGTCTCAGAGCCCAATCTCACCTGAATGCTGTTGATTTGTACTTAAGGGCTGCTGCAGTGAGTGATCATGAAAACTATCCTGTGCTTTGAGGGACTTTTCTGCTGTCACCTCTGGATTATTCGTTAGAGACCTAAAAAGTACCTCCAGATTTGCTTGAAGCTGCTTCGTGCTTTTTAATTTCTATTATTAGACGTGAACAAGCATGAAGAAATGAGATCGACTCTTTAGTTTCTCACCTGTACGGCACTCTCTCTGTCATCTTTATGGTAGGTCAGGATGTTCCCCCTGAGCACAAAGTAGCACGGCTTCCAGTTCTTCACGATGGACCTCTGCTTCTTCAGCCAGCCTTTCTTCAGAGGTTTCTCCATCGACCTCTTGATGTCCGTTTTGGCCGACCCACCGCCTCCGTCTCCTGGGATCACGCTCTTAGATCTCGCTGATTTAAAGATAAGAAAGAAAAAACCAAGTGCTGAGATGCTGCTGAAGCTCTGTATTGTTGCGCTCTGACTCTGTGCACCACAGGTAGTGGTATTTCTGTAAAAGCTCCACAGCAGTGTGGGCCGGATAGGAAACAGCCTGACCTGAGAAGCTTCCTGTTTAGCTTCTTCTACTCCAGCTATGATTGTTCTATAATAACAAGAGATATTTTATTACCAGAGGTCATGAGACTGTTGATGGTCAGTGTAAAGTTCAAAGGGAGGTGGAGGGTGAGTTAGGAAACGTAATAGAGGTGGAACAGTGTAAGAGACAGAGAGTGTGGTGAACACCATGATGAACACAAACAACACTGACACACTGTGTGTTTCTGAAAACAACACAGAAAGCTCCATCACCTAAAAGTCCAGCAGCATCTCTACTTCTTATGAAGGCTGAGGAAAGCCCATGTCCCTGCACCACTGTCTGGTTTGTGAACTGCACCATCTCTAATCACAAGACAGCGGATAGTGAGGACAGCTGAGATCATTGGAGTCTCTCCTCCCTCCTGCATGGACATTTACACCACACGCTGCATCCGCAAAGCCAACAGCATTGTGGACCTCACACACACCCCTTACACACACACTCTTCATCCCACACATCCCTCACACACACACACACTCTTCATCCTACACACCCCTCACACACACACACACTCTTCATCCTACACACCCCTCAAACACACACTCTCTTCATCCCACACATCCCTCACACACACACTCTTCATCCTACACACCCCTCAAACACACACGCTCTTCATCCCACACATCCCTCACACACACACTCTTCATCCTACACACCCCTCAAACACACACTCTCTTCATCCTACACACTCCTCAAACACACACTCTCTTCATCCCACACACCCCTCACACACACTCTTCATCCTACACACACACCCCTCACACACACTCTTAACCCCCCCACACACCTCACACACACTCTCTTCATCCCATACACCCCTCACACACACACACACTCTTCATCCTACACACCCCTCAAACACACACTCTCTTCATCCCACACATCCCTCACACACACTCTTCATCCTACACCCCCCACACACACACTCTTCACCCCCCCCCACACCCCTCACACACTCTTCTCCCCACACACACTTTTGACCCCACACAGAAACCCCTTACACACACTCTTCACCCCACACACCCCATCACACACACCCCTCACAAACACACACTCTTCATCCTATACACCCCTCAAACACACACTCTCTTCATCCCACACAACCCTCACACACACTCTTCGCCCCCCACACACACACCCCTCACACACACTCTTCTCCCAACACACACTTTTGACCCCACACAAAAACCCCTTACACACACTCTTCACCCCACACACCCCATCACACACACCACTCACAAACACACACACACTTCATCCCATACACCCCTCACACACACGCTCTTCATCCTACACACACACACACTCTTCTCCCCACACACACTTTTGACCCCACACACACACCCCTCACACACACTCTTCACCCTACTGCTGTCTGGAAAAATGTACTGAAGCATTCAGGCCTCACGACCAGACTGTGTAACAGATTCTTTCCACAAGGCATCAGACTCCTCAATAACTGAACTGAACTGTACTGAGCACAACACACACACACACTCACCTATATGGACTGCACTGACCTACATCAAATACACACTCTTCCAATATACACCATGTCTCCAGCAGCACCCTATCAGACTGTGTACATGATGTTTTTACACACAGTTTCTGCTCTTTACACATTTTGTCTTTCACATTTCAGTCACATGCTGTTTTACACAATACATTACAACACCATATATAACTGCTGCTATAATACTAATGTGTTCATTACAGGATTCCTGCACATTTTTTTGTGTAATGTCTTGTATTGTTTGTCCTGCACTTTCTTTTGTCTAAACTGTCTTTTGTCCTGACTGTCTTTTGTCCTACACTGACTTTTGTCCTACACTGACTTTTGTCCTACACTGACTTTTGTCCTACACTGACTTTTGTCTGCACTGTCTTTGGTCTGCACTGTCTTTAGTCCTACACTGACTTTTGTCCTACACTGACTTTTGTCTGCACTGTCTTTGGTCTGCACTGTCTTTAGTCCTACACTGACTTTTGTCCTACACTGACTTTTGTCTGCACTGTCTTTCTAAAGGTCACATATGTCTTTGGATGTGATGTAACAGATGTAACAGATGTGACATATGTGGCATCCTGGATGTGACATTACAAAACTTTGATCATATAGAGTTGATAACATGGATATAATGTTGTGGACATGACACTGCAGATGTCAGGCTGCAGATGTGGGATTACAGATGTTACGTTACAGAAATGACATTAGAGATGTGACTTTAAGGACGTGATGTGGCATTACACGTGACATTACGGATGTTACATTACGGAGGTGACATTACACATGTGACATTAAGCGCCTTTTTACACCTGGTCACTTCATGTGTTTTCTCTGATCCGATAGCTATCTGATTTGTTAAAACTGTTCCATTTACATTAGGCCACATAACAGGGGTAACATTAATGATGTGACATTGTGGATGTGACATTACTGATGTGACATTAATGATGTGACATTACTGATGTGACATTAATGATGTGGCATTACTGATGTGACATTACTGATGTGACATTAATGATGTGACATTACAGAGGTGAAATAACGGAGGAGACATAACTAATGTTGCATTACGGATGTGACATTACGGAGGTGACGTTATGGATGTGACATTATAGATGTGACGTTACTGATGTGACTATTCAGAGGTGATATACAGATGTGACATTACAGAGGTGACATTACTGATGTTAATGCAAACTAATTTGTCTTGTCAAAGGCACTTGGCTGAGATCGCGAAGGGAAAATCACCCAGCTGTGAATAATCATATTACTCTACACACACACACACACGCACACACACACACACACACACACACACACACACACACACACACACACTGTGAGTTTTAAAGAAAGTCCAGACACAGACGGAGATGGAACATAAACAGGAAGTTGCTGTATCACACTACAGAGGTCACAGTGCTCATCACCTCCAACAACACCAGCAGCACGGAAACTTCTTACATTTCACCTGACCTTTACAACACAACAACACTGAGAACACAACAACACTGAGAACACAACACTGAGTACACAACAACACTGAGAACACAACACTGAGTACACAACAACACTGAGTACACAACAACACTGAGAACACAACACTGAGTACACAACAACACTGAGAACACAACACTGAGTACACAACAACACTGAGAACACAACACTGAGTACACAACAACACTGAGTACACAACAACACTGAGAACACAACACTGAGTACACAACAACACTGAGTACACAACAACACTGAGTACACAACAACACTGAGAACACAACACTGAGTACACAACAACACTGAGTACACAACAACACTGAGAACACAACAACACTGAGTACACAACAACACTGAGTACACAACAACACTGAAAACACAACACTGAGTACACAACAACACTGAGTACACAACAACACTGAGAACACAACAACACTGAGAACACAACAACACTGAAAGCACAACACTGAGTACACAACAACACTGAGAACACAACAACACTGAGAACACAACAACACCCTAACTCACTTCCACTAGCTCTATAACACACTAACTCACCTCCACTAGCTCTCTAACACACTAACTCACCTCCACTAGCTCTATAACACACTAACTCACCTCCACTAGCTCTCTAACACACTAACTCACCTCCACTAGCTCTATAACACCCTAACTCACCTCCACTAGCTCTCTAACACACTAACTCACCTCCACTAGCTCTATAACACCCTAACTTTCCTCCACTATCTTTGAGAAGGGAAACGCTGATAACTTCAATACAGCTTAAAAACAGAGTCTAGTATTACAGGAAGGAAAGGTGTGAATTAGCATGCTAGTGGCTATGTGCAGGTGAGAACATCAACACTGAGAACACAACACTGACAAAAACTAGAGAGAGATCACACAGATTCAAATTAAACATGCTACCTTGCTCTCTAACACACTAACTCACCTCCACTAGCTCTCTAACACACTAACTCACTTCCACTAGCTCTCTAACACCCTAACTCACCTCCACTAGCTTTCTAACACAATAACTCACCACCACTAGCTCTCTAACACACTAACTCACCTCCACTAGCTCTCTAACACAATAACTCACCTCCACTAGCTCTCTAACACCCTAACTCACCTCCACTAGCTCTCTAACACAATAACTCACCACCACTAGCTCTCTAACACACTAACTCACCTCCACTAGCTCTCTAACACACTAACTCACTTCCACTAGCTCTCTAACACACTAACTCACTTCCACTAGCTCTCTAACACACTAACTCACTTCCACTAGCTCTCTAACACACTAACTCACCTCCACTAGCTCTCTAACACACTAACTCACTTCCACTAGCTCTCTAACACACTAACTCACCTCCACTAGCTCTCTAACACACTAACTCACCTCCACTAGCTCTCTAACACACTAACTCACTTCCACTAGCTCTCTAACACACTAACTCACTTCCACTAGCTCTCTAACACACTAACTCACCTCCACTAGCTCTCTAACACAATAACTCACTTCCACTAGCTCTCTAACACACTAACTCACCTCCACTAGCTCTCTAACACACTAACTCACTTCCACTAGCTCTCTAACACACTAACTCACTTCCACTAGCTCTCTAACACACTAACTCACCTCCACTAGCTCTCTAACACACTAACTCACCTCCACTAGCTCTCTAACACACTAACTCACTTCCACTAGCTCTCTAACACACTAACTCACTTCCACTAGCTCTCTAACACACTAACTCACTTCCACTAGCTCTCTAACACAATAACTCACCTCCACTAGCTCTCTAACACAATAACTCACTTCCACTAGCTCTCTAACACCATAACTCACCTCCACTAGCTCTCTAACACAATAACTCACCACCACTAGCTCTCTAACACACTAACTCACCTCCACTAGCTCTCTAACACACTAACTCACTTCCACTAGCTCTCTAACACACTAACTCACTTCCACTAGCTCTCTAACACAATAACTCACCTCCACTAGCTCTCTAACACAATA
Source organism: Tachysurus vachellii (assembly GCF_030014155.1). Lineage (NCBI taxonomy): Eukaryota > Metazoa > Chordata > Actinopteri > Siluriformes > Bagridae > Tachysurus > Tachysurus vachellii. The sequence goes on along the minus strand of NC_083471.1, from coordinate 26,120,352 downwards.
ACTCACCTCCACTAGCTCTCTAACACACTAACTCACCTCCACTAGCTCTCTAACACACTAACTCACTTCCACTAGCTCTCTAACACACTAACTCACCTCCACTAGCTCTCTAACACACTAACTCACTTCCACTAGCTCTCTAACACAATAACTCACCTCCACTAGCTCTCTAACACACTAACTCACTTCCACTAGCTCTCTAACACAATAACTCACTTCCACTAGCTCTCTAACACACTAACTCACCTCCACTAGCTCTCTAACACACTAACTCACTTCCACTAGCTCTCTAACACACTAACTCACTTCCACTAGCTCTCTAACACAATAACTCACCTCCACTAGCTCTCTAACACACTAACTCACCTCCACTAGCTCTCTAACACACTAACTCACCTCCACTAGCTCTCTAACACACTAACTCACTTCCACTAGCTCTCTAACACACTAACTCACCTCCACTAGCTCTCTAACACACTAACTCACCTCCACTAGCTCTCTAACACACTAACTCACTTCCACTAGCTCTCTAACACACTAACTCACCTCCACTAGCTCTCTAACACAATAACTCACCTCCACTAGCTCTCTAACACACTAACTCACCTCCACTAGCTCTCTAACACACTAACTCACTTCCACTAGCTCTCTAACACACTAACTCACCTCCACTAGCTCTCTAACACACTAACTCACCTCCACTAGCTCTCTAACACACTAACTCACCTCCACTAGCTCTCTAACACACTAACTCACTTCCACTAGCTCTCTAACACACTAACTCACCTCCACTAGCTCTCTAACACACTAACTCACTTCCACTAGCTCTCTAACACACTAACTCACCTCCACTAGCTCTCTAACACACTAACTCACTTCCACTAGCTCTCTAACACACTAACTCACTTCCACTAGCTCTCTAACACACTAACTCACTTCCACTAGCTCTCTAACACACTAACTCACTTCCACTAGCTCTCTAACACACTAACTCACCTCCACTAGCTCTCTAACACACTAACTCACCTCCACTAGCTCTCTAACACACTAACTCACCTCCACTAGCTCTCTAACACACTAACTCACCTCCACTAGCTCTCTAACACACTAACTCACCTCCACTAGCTCTCTAACACACTAACTCACCTCCACTAGCTCTCTAACACAATAACTCACCTCCACTAGCTCTCTAACACACTAACTCACCTCCACTAGCTCTCTAACACACTAACTCACTTCCACTAGCTCTCTAACACACTAACTCACCTCCACTAGCTCTCTAACACACTAACTCACTTCCACTAGCTCTCTAACACACTAACTCACCTCCACTAGCTCTCTAACACACTAACTCACTTCCACTAGCTCTCTAACACACTAACTCACCTCCACTAGCTCTCTAACACACTAACTCACCTCCACTAGCTCTCTAACACACTAACTCACATCCACTAGCTCTCTAACACACTAACTCACCTCCACTAGCTCTCTAACACACTAACTCACTTCCACTAGCTCTCTAACACACTAACTCACCTCCACTAGCTCTCTAACACACTAACTCACTTCCACTAGCTCTCTAACACACTAACTCACTTCCACTAGCTCTCTAACACACTAACTCACCTCCACTAGCTCTCTAACACAATAACTCACCTCCACTAGCTCTCTAACACACTAACTCACTTCCACTAGCTCTCTAACACACTAACTCACCTCCACTAGCTCTCTAACACACTAACTCACCTCCACTAGCTCTCTAACACACTAACTCACCTCCACTAGCTCTCTAACACACTAACTCACCTCCACTAGCTCTCTAACACACTAACTCACCTCCACTAGCTCTCTAACACACTAACTCACATCCACTAGCTCTCTAACACACTAGCTCACCTCCACTAGCTCTCTAACACACTAACTCACCTCCACTAGCTCTCTAACACAATAACTCACCTCCACTAGCTCTCTAACACACTAACTCACCTCCACTAGCTCTCTAACACACTAACTCACCTCCACTAGCTCTCTAACACACTAACTCACTTCCACTAGCTCTCTAACACACTAACTCACTTCCACTAGCTCTCTAACACACTAACTCACCTCCACTAGCTCTCTAACACACTAACTCACTTCCACTAGCTCTCTAACACACTAACTCACCTCCACTAGCTCTCTAACACACTAACTCACCTCCACTAGCTCTCTAACACACTAACTCACTTCCACTAGCTCTCTAACACACTAACTCACCTCCACTAGCTCTCTAACACACTAACTCACTTCCACTAGCTCTCTAACACACTAACTCACCTCCACTAGCTCTCTAACACACTAACTCACTTCCACTAGCTCTCTAACACACTAACTCACCTCCACTAGCTCTCTAACACAATAACTCACCTCCACTAGCTCTCTAACACACTAACTCACTTCCACTAGCTCTCTAACACACTAACTCACCTCCACTAGCTCTCTAACACACTAACTCACTTCCACTAGCTCTCTAACACACTAACTCACCTCCACTAGCTCTCTAACACACTAACTCACTTCCACTAGCTCTCTAACACACTAACTCACCTCCACTAGCTCTCTAACACAATAACACACCTGCACTAGCTCTCTAACACACTAACTCACTTCCACTAGCTCTCTAACACACTAACTCACCTCCACTAGCTCTCTAACACAATAACTCACCTCCACTAGCTCTCTAACACACTAACTCACCTCCACTAGCTCTAACACAATAACTCACTCACTAGCTCTCTACACACTACTCACACCACTAGCTCTCTAACACACTAACTCACCTCCACTAGCTCTCTAACACACTAACTCACATCCACTAGCTCTCTACACACTAACTCACCTTCCACTAGCTCTCTAACACACTAACTCACCTCCACTAGCTCTCTAACACAATAACTCACCTCCACTAGCTCTCTAACACAATAACACACCTGCACTAGCTCTCTAACACACTAACTCACTTCCACTAGCTCTCTAACACACTAACTCACCTCCACTAGCTCTCTAACACACTAACTCACCTCCACTAGCTCTCTAACACACTAACTCACTTCCACTAGCTCTCTAACACACTAACTCACTTCCACTAGCTCTCTAACACACTAACTCACCTCCACTAGCTCTCTAACACACTAACTCACCTCCACTAGCTCTCTAACACACTAACTCACTTCCACTAGCTCTCTAACACACTAACTCACCTCCACTAGCTCTCTAACACACTAACTCACTTCCACTAGCTCTCTAACACACTAACTCACCTCCACTAGCTCTCTAACACAATAACTCACCTCCACTAGCTCTCTAACACACTAACTCACTTCCACTAGCTCTCTAACACACTAACTCACCTCCACTAGCTCTCTAACACACTAACTCACTTCCACTAGCTCTCTAACACACTAACTCACCTCCACTAGCTCTCTAACACACTAACTCACCTCCACTAGCTCTCTAACACACTAACTCACTTCCACTAGCTCTCTAACACCCTAACTCACCTCCACTAGCTCTCTAACACAATAACTCACCTCCACTAGCTCTCTAACACACTAACTCACCTCCACTAGCTCTCTAACACACTAACTCACTTCCACTAGCTCTCTAACACACTAACTCACCTCCACTAGCTCTCTAACACACTAACTCACCTCCACTAGCTCTCTAACACACTAACTCACCTCCACTAGCTCTCTAACACACTAACTCACCTCCACTAGCTCTCTAACACACTAACTCACCTCCACTAGCTCTCTAACACACTAACTCACCTCCACTAGCTCTCTAACACACTAACTCACTTCCACTAGCTCTCTAACACACTAACTCACCTCCACTAGCTCTCTAACACACTAACTCACCTCCACTAGCTCTCTAACACACTAACTCACTTCCACTAGCTCTCTAACACACTAACTCACCTCCACTAGCTCTCTAACACACTAACTCACCTCCACTAGCTCTCTAACACACTAACTCACCTCCACTAGCTCTCTAACACACTAACTCACCTCCACTAGCTCTCTAACACACTAACTCACCTCCACTAGCTCTCTAACACACTAACTCACCTCCACTAGCTCTCTAACACACTAACTCACCTCCACTAGCTCTCTAACACACTAACTCACTTCCACTAGCTCTCTAACACACTAACTCACCTCCACTAGCTCTCTAACACACTAACTCACCTCCACTAGCTCTCTAACACCCTAACTCACCTCCACTAGCTCTCTAACACACTAACTCACTTCCACTAGCTCTCTAACACACTAACTCACCTCCACTAGCTCTCTAACACACTAACTCACTTCCACTAGCTCTCTAACACCCTAACTCACCTCCACTAGCTCTCTAACACACTAACTCACCTCCACTAGCTCTCTAACACACTAACTCACTTCCACTAGCTCTCTAACACACTAACTCACTTCCACTAGCTCTCTAACACACTAACTCACTTCCACTAGCTCTCTAACACACTAACTCACTTCCACTAGCTCTCTAACACACTAACTCACTTCCACTAGCTCTCAAACGGGAAATGCTGATTACTTCAATACAGCTTAAAAACAGGGTCCAGCGTTACAGGAAGGAAAGGTGTGTACTAGTGGCTATGTGCAGGTGAGTGATGTCTGTAACATTGTGTGTGTGTGTGTGTGTGTGTGTGTGTGTGTGTGTGTGTGTGTGTGTGTGTGTGTGTGTGTGTGTGTGTATTTGTGTGAGTGTGTGTGTGTGTGTGTGTGTGTGTGTGTGTGTGTGTATTTGTGTGAGTGTGTGTGTGTGTGAGGAGGCAGAGGTTCTGGTCCTGAAAACAATGACAGCAGAGAAACTTACAACTGACACTAAACAGCAATTTGTTCTGCTGCCACTATCGAGTGTTTCATCAACTTCCTGCTGTTCTAACCACATACAGAGGAAATCAGAAAAGCCTCAAGTAAGTGTGTGTGTTTGGGTGTGTGTGCAAACACCACAGACTGTTCACTTCTTTAAAACACACACTGCATGCACTGTAGATCAAGTGTAAAGTTTTATGTCTGACACCGGAGACTCCTTCCATGAACATGACAGTGAAATCTCACAGAAAACTTCTTCACCGCCTAAACCATCGTGGACGTTTTTATTTGGCAAGCATCTTCTGTAACGGTCCTTATGTACCGGCTGTTACCATGGAAACGTATCGACATAGCACATCTGATAGATAACGTATCGGAAAGAGCACGTCGATTTAAATGTACGATGTATGACTCTGAGCTTCTGTTAGAGAAAACCAATCAGCACTTTCTGACCAATCAGCATCCAGGATTCGACAGCATTGTATCGTAGTACGTTTGGAACAAATGTTACGTTTGCAGGAGGTTTAATAAGCAAGGATGTAAATTACATCAAACACACACACACACACACACACAGAAATGCTTTCTGCTGTCAAAGATACTGGTATTAGTAAGACTACTTAATACTCACACACACACATCCAAAATACACAGTGAGTAGGACAAATGGTAACTGAATGGTGAGGGTGGTCTCTCATACACACACACACACACACACACACACTCACCTATTTTGGTACTTTCACCCCGGAGTGTGGTTAGGTCCCAGTTGCGAGGCAGCTTCAGAGACATGTTTACTAATCAGGAGAATGTCACTGTCTATCTAACCACACACACACACACACACAAACAAACACACACACAAACACACACACAGGTTTGCACACTTTGTACACTTTTTAGACGTATACATATTTTTAGCCCCTCATCGTAGCGTCTCTCATTCTGCCTCTCTCACTTCCTCCTTCCTGTCAGTCTTCTTGTTTTTTTCTGATTATTTTCCTCCAGCCCAACACGTTGCCTCTTGCCCGTACACACTCCCCCTCTGTCTATCACTTCTCAGTATCTTCCTAACTAACTCCTGTTTATCTGTTCGTTCCTCTCTGCATTCCTCAGGTCACAGGTTGGAGCGAAGCTGCTTTGAAGGAGAGGTGTGAGCGTTTACGGCACGCCGGCTTGCTGAAAGCGCGCTTTCTCTAAGGAGGAAGTCAGAGGCAAACGTAGACACCACAGAATCTGAAGGAGAAAATTCTATATATGAGAAAAATCAGGTCATGCATGAGCAAAGAGTGTGTGCATGTGTCGACGTGTGTGTGTGTCTATGTGTGTGAATGCATTTATCCTAATGTCCCCTGAAGCCTTCATTCAAATTTGAAACCTGCTTTCATTATTAAACCTTATTAAACTTATACTCTTTTTTTTTTCTTTCCTTTTTTTAATTCATTTTCTATCTATTTTTGTGACCATTTGTTTCTCATTTTTTTTAACTCATCAGTTCTCCTTTTCTTTACTTCTCTTTACTAATTATTATCACTCAAATGTTAATTTCCATAAATAAAATTATGGAACTGTGTTTGAACGCTGGAAATAACGTGAAATAATAAAGTGACGCTTTCAGGTGAAATGTGTGAAATTGCTCGTCATTGCTAGTTCAAAAGACTTTTGTGGAGTTTAATAATGTTTAACACAGTGTGAATTTATCAGATCTTCCCATCTCTGTCCAGGTTGTTAAGAGTGTTAAACTGTAGACAAGAGTATAGTGTAGTATAGAATAGTTACATTCATAGAAATGTTATAGTGATGTTATAGTAACATTATAGTGATGTTATAGTAACTTTATAGTAACATTATAGTGATGTTATAGTAACTTTATAATTATGTTTATCTTTTGTTTTATGTTTATGTTCTGTAAAGCTGCTTTGTGACAATGTCCATTGTAAAAAGCGCTATACAAATAAACTTGAATTGAATTGAATTGAATAGAAATGAAATATCCAGGTTTAGGGGGCACTAATGTCTACACTATAATCACAGAAATGTTCTGGTGATGTTCTAGTAATGTTAGAATGATGCGACAGTAATAGTATAGTAATGTTATACTGATAGACATACTCGTTGTTTTGTCCTATCACACGCCACAACTGAGATCTGAGGCTTGGATGATGCTATAACATCACTATGACATGAATATAACATGAACATAGCATGAAGATACCACGAGTATAACAAATATACCATCAATATTAAATGAATATGGATATAATGTTATAGAAACCTTATAGTGATGTTATAGTAACTTTATAGTAACATTATAGTGATTTTATAGTAACTTTATAATAATGTTATAGTGATGTTATAGTAACATTATAGTGGTTATAGTAACTTTATAGTAACATTATAGTGATGTTATAGTAACTTTATAATAATGTTATAGTGATGTTGATGTTATAGAAACTTTATAGTAATGTTATAGTGATGTTATAGTAACTTTATAGTAACGTTATAGTGATGTTATAGCAAAGTTATAGTGATGTTATAGCAAGTTTATAGTAATGTTATAGTGATGTTATAGTAACTTTATAGTAACGTTATAGTGATGTTATAGTAACTTTATAGTAACATTATAGTGATGTTATAGTAACTTTATAGTAACGGTATAGTGATGTTATAGTAACTTTATAATAATGTTATAATGATGTTATAGCAATGTTATAGTGATGTTATAATAACTGTATAATAATGTTATAGTGATGTTATACCAATGTTATAGTGATGTTATAGCAACTTTATAGTAATGTAGTAATTATAATAACATTATAGTGATGTTATAGAAACTTTATAATAATGTTATAGTGATGTTGTTATAGAAACTTTATAGTGATATCACTATAACATTACTATAAAGTTACTATTACATCACTATAATGTTACTATAACATCACTATAACATTTCTATAACATCACTATAACATTACTATAACTAGTACAGCGTAACATCGCTATAACCTTACTATAATGTTACTATACTGTTACTATGACATCACTGTAAGATTACTATCACATCAATACTCATTATCGTCCCAGCAGTAGAACATTAACTTATCATCACCAGGACACTTTGGTGTGATTAGAGAGTGTAAAAGTTATTGCACCCTAAACCTGGATATTGTACTGACTGGAACTGAACAAAAATTGATGTCTCATATCTCAGCTTTGGACTGTGATATTCAGACCAAACCTTTACTCATGTGTATGTCGTAGGGCATGTGGTAGCATGTGGTAGCCGTGGTTATGGTTCTGGGCTACCGGAAGGTTGTGAGTTCGATCCCAGGTCCACCAAGCTGCCACTGTTGGGCCCCTGAGCAAGGCCCTTAACGCTCAGTTGCTCAAAAAAGAGATAATGTAAGTCGCTCTGGATAAGGGGGTCTGCTAAATGCTGTAAATGTAAATGTGTATGCTTGAACCTCATTAACCAACTGGATGAACATGAAGAGCTGAGAAAAAAAATGGTTTAGCATTTGAGTAAAAATTTTGACTTTCTCAGATACCTTCAATATGCCATCAATACACTAACATCACTGTACTACTATGTTACTACACCAACATTTACATCTCACCGTTCATCATATAGATCTTATGTAGCATTAGCGTAACATCAGTACATCATCACTGTATCTAATATTAACTTCAGCTCAAAGCTTCAGCTCAAAACCAAAGAAGCCAATGTCTCAAATCAAACTCGACCGCACTTGGGGTGAACCGTGTGCACGAGAGAGGCTGCAGAACACTGCGTAAATAGAGGAAATTAAACCCAGAGCTAGATCATGAGTGGCGCTCGATGGGGGAAGTTCCAGAGCAGAGGAGGAAGAAACACACACAGCTAGAACACATTTAGCTTTCTGTTTTATTGGCTGTAATACAAATGCACAGGATTGGGGAAGAGCACATGTATCACTGCATTTAGAATAAAAAACAATAAAACAAAATACAAAAACACAGAGCACAATAATAATAGCAATAATAATAATAATAATAATAATAATAATAATAATAATAATAATAATAATAATAATCCAACAGAGAGAGAGCACCCTTCTTCATAGATCTTTCCGGTTCTCGGTTATTGTCCTAAATCACACCCTATTCACTACACAGTCCATCTATTCGAGCTCCCTACGCCCTACACCCTAGTCTACACCATGCACATAGTCTCAAATCACAAACTATTCCCTAATTAGGGCACCTACAGTACATGGCATGATGCATTGTGGGTATTATGTCTAGTTAGCAATCACATCTTTCACGTTGAAGCCTTGAAAATAATAAATGTTCCACCTAGCATCCTGTAGGTATTTGGTCTGCCCAGTTTGGGGGAAAAAAAGGTGTCTGTAAGAAAATGTGAACTTTCCATTCTTTAAAACTGTTGTTCTTTGTAAAGTTATGGATTCTTAGTCTGTAAAAACAAGGAGGTTCCAAAATAGCAGCCGTTTACATGCGAGTATTCCAGCTCACATGCAACAGTCTTAAAGCATTACCTAGAATCCTATATATCAGGGTTCCTCATGGAGTTCCTTGCTTCCCTAAATTGGTACTAGTTTGAAATCCTCTCATAGATAAACACTGCGGTGTTAAAGGGTCAACCAAACAATCCTCGCAGGTTCTAGATGTTACTTCTTCACTCTAAGACTGTACAAGTAACTAAAGTTTTAGGACCTTCCTAAACTGTTAGAGATGTTCTTCAGTGGTTCTTTGATTCCTAAAACCGTCCTCTACCAGGAAATTAAGTCCAGGAACTTTGGGTTTTAGAGATTTAAATTGTCCATTTGAGAAGTCTTTAACATGTAATGTAAATCCTACAGATTTATAAATCTTCCTAAACTGGTTCTAGATTAAAACTTTTTCTGCTGCTATCTTAAACCTATCGTTTCCCCACACGGTCAAAAAAACCCCTTAAAGGTTCTAGATTTATCTGCTACAGGTTTCTGCTTTGGGTGAAACGCTTACATGAGCGATGCAGAACTCTACATCAGAACACTTTATTGCTTAAAAATGTTCTCCAGAGGTTCCTTAAGGTAGCAGACGAAGTAGTGTAAAGATTAGAAATAAACAGGGCACTAGTTAGTGAACAGGGCGGATTTTAGTTAAGTAGCAAAATGAAGTAATTTTAGTATTAAAAAAGGTCTCTGAGTGCAGATCTCCGTTCACGTCCCAAAACACCCAGCACACTGTACAGGGCACATTCTAATGGTGTAATTACCACTAGCTCATGAAAGATTCCTCACGCCAGTGTGAGGAAAGACTGAGCTTTACCGCCCTCTAGCGGCCGTTCTGAGCATTAACAAAGCTTTACCCAAGCCCGTGCCTTTCATATGTCATTTACTGTACAAATAAATAAATCCCAAACTATTAGACATTCATTTCGAGTTGTTTTTATCTGTGAGAGCTGGAGAATAGCCTCAATCTACCACCAAACTCTACACACATTCTATCAATAATAAAAAAGGAATGAACCATTTCTACTGAAATATATCTCTATATCTTTCTCTATATATTTATATTTATATATATATATCTTCACTGTGTACTACTGCTTTAAAGTTTCTTTATAAAACACATTATATTACTTCAATAATCCTGCAGGGATACAAAGGTGATGATGATGATGATGAAGGACGAGGATGATGTGAAAGCGTCACAGCACTTAATGATTACAGACATTAACATGTTAATAGAATGATGATGTTGTCGTGCTGGTTATTAATTAACTTAACTGTGATTGAATGAATTAAAACTCAACTATTAGATTGGAAATATCAGTAGCTGTAGGTTTTATTTGGTGCTCGGCAGTGGATCGTGAACACAATCAGGACAGGAGAAAGAAATGACGGCCCTCGACCCTCGAGGTTCCGTTTCAGTTACGTTACTTCTGAACGTAAAACGTCTAGAACACAAAACAGCTGAGGTTTCCTCCTCTCCTGTTTAATGATCCAGGATAAAGCTTACAAATCTTAACGGAGTACAAAGAAAATTTCGTAACCTGACTGGATAAACATCTGAGCCAATCAGAGCCCACGATCAGGATAAAAGTCTCGGCCAATCGCGTAAATTTCACTGTAACGGAACTGAAACTTGATGCATGTTGAAATTGTAACAGGGTTGAAAGTGTCATGTGACAGAAATGTTACAGAAACATTACGGGAACGTTGGATGGCAGAACAGACATGAAGATAATGGATGTAAAGAAAGAGGTGAGGTACAGAAGTCTAGCTTCAGTGACGTGTTATTGCACTGCTGACCTGAACTAGCTTTTTTTTCTCCTGGTAATACAACAGAGCGTTAAAAACAGTGTCTACGTGGATCACAGATACAAACAAACACGACGTCGTCATGTGACCTACACGACTGCATCACACATCAAACACAATGCAACATGGAAGGGCACATAGGAAGTAAACAAAAACAAACAAAAGGACATTTGGGTTCATGATTATCAGAGCGCTAAGCTAATACTGAACACGTCCAGGTGAAGAGCACAGCACACATCAGTGCAACACCAAAAATGTTCACAGGTTTACAATGAGGTCACTTTTTATTCTAACAATAATTCTAATCAGCAGCGAGACGTGTTTGGTGTCAGACGTGTTGGCATCGAACAGGAAAAATCGGACAGGAAGAGAAAGATTTTGGCAAAAGTTTCTGTAAAAATGCTCAAAATGACACTTAATAAATCTCTTAAAAGTCTTTATTCCTCAGCCTGTATGTTTGTGACGTCGCTCTGCACCAGGAGGCGTGGCCTAAACGCTAAACACGGAAGTGTATCTGTAAATTATTTTTTTTAAAGACAGCATTATTAATTTACATTTACGGCATTTAGCAGACACCCTTATCCAGAGTGACTTACAACTGAGCAACTGAGGGTTAAGGGCCTTGCCCAGGGGCCCAGCAGTGGCAGCTTGGTGGACCTGGGGTTCAAACCCATGACCTTCCGATCAGTAGCACAACACCTTAACCACTGAGCTACCACATCCATATATTAATGGGATCACTGGTGAACTGAACGTGTAACACGTAACGAAGGAGTTTCCAGTGTCAGCACTTTGTAACAGTCAGGTGACATGATGTAACAGGCTGCGTTTGTATCTTACTAATTAATCTGTAAAGACAATAACGAGAGGATGCTGATGGAACAAGTGTTTATAGCTGCTAGAACATCAGCAACAACAGGACCTGCCTCAGACCTTCCTTCTGTGATAAAAATAATAAACCCCCGTTTTCTAAGAGGAATAGAAGACTCTGGTGTGTGCTGTCACGGGAAAATAATCCAGTTCAAGGTGGTGATGACATCAGACGAGCCAGACGTGGATTACTTTACTGTATCAGCACTTCCTGTCCTGTTTATTCTTCACTTTGTTATCTACACACACACACACACACACACACACACGTCAGACACTAAACACATCCTGACTTGTCAACTGCACGGAAATGTTTTTGTTTCTTTAAATCTGTATCCTTCT
>NC_083471.1:26100461-26102961 GCF_030014155.1 Tachysurus vachellii | reverse complement strand
GGTCACATGGGTCCAGCCAAACTACACAGAACACACACACACACAGCAACATAACTGTTCAAACATCATTTTTTTTAGATTTTATATTCAGAATGTCAGGTGGAATAACGACCATATTCACCATGTAGAACTGCAGCCGGTAGTGTTTCTTCACCAGGCTCAATACGAACATGCAGAACCCTGCAAAACACACACACACACACACACACACACACGATGATCAGAGCTATTCCCAGCTGGGTGCTGGACTATATTTATCTCAGCCACACTCTCACTAATTATAAGGAACAAAAGAATACACCGACACTCGTCCCATCGTCTCCGACAGAAACCACACTCGAGCTGAGCTAATGATCATTTTATTTTTCTAGGGTTCCAGCGGAAGAACATCAGCATGTCTACATGCTCCTCAGTCAGGGTTGTTCTTCTCTTAGCAATTGCTGATATAGTTTATCAGGAAATCTCTTTTGCCTAACGAACACTATTTATCACGAATGTTAAGATGTATCCAGTGTGAACGAGGCTGTGAGCCAAATCACAAAAACAAAACGAATCAGTACCATAAACGAATCAGTCGATATGAATCACTGAATCAGTGTATTGTATATAAAAAGTAATCGATGAAACAAACATGATGAAGAGATGATATATATATAGTGTCACTGACTATAGGTTTAAAAGCATGACAAGTGTGTGATGTTTAATATAAAAACATCTAAACGTTGGTCATCAATCTAATTAATGTCTCTGGTAAATAACGATGGTTAGATGGAAAGACTGAAGGGGTCACAGGATGTTAATCAGGTCTGTCTGCTGGTGACACAAGGCTTATACACAGACTCGTGGACGTATAATACACACTTACAGTTGTAGCTGAGGGTTAAATGTGTGGTTCAACAGAAAGATTCTTTTTATTATGCGACTTTTTCTTGCATGATGTATATATATTTTTAATTTGATCTGTTTTAAAATGTTTGTTTTTTTACTGAAGCACTTCTTACTCTTTAAACTGAATAAAACATAAAAATGATAAAATTATTGCAACTTGTAACAAATTATATAACAAATTATAATTATAACAAATGAAAAATAAATAAATTAAGACTCTTTATGTACAGACATTACCATATTCAGGGTTTTTTTTTTTTCATTTATTATGGGATCTGTTATTGACCAAAAAAGTTTATTATTATTTTTAAAATATTAATATAAAGTTCTATAATATCTTTTAAATGTACCGTTAAGGGAAGCGGAAGGATGGAGGAGTTTTTGCTGACCGACTAGGTGTTAAACAACAATAAGTGCTGGAGTGTGTGTGTGTGTGTGTGTGTGTGTGTGGGTGTGGTAGACCCAGCTCCAGGCATTACCACATCCTGTTTGTCGTACTTCATGTCGGTTTGCCTCACACACACAGACACAGACACACAGACTTGCTCTCTCAGTACAGAACCTGCAAACGTTTGCACACCCTGTTAACGTGACACCAACAAGATGTACATTATGAGTTTCACAGGAAATACAATTTCAAATAAATAAAATCCAATTTGCTTGGAAAGATTTTCAGCTTGCAAATTAGGATAATAAACATTTATTTTATTGTATTGTTTTTAGCTAAAATTGCCTTGCTGTTTGAGATTATTATTCTTTGTAGAGAGAGGCGGCATGTGTGTGTGTGTGTGTGTGCACGCGCGAGTGTGTGTGTGTGTGCCTGCGCGTGTGTTTCCTCACCAGAGAGATAGAGGGCGAAAGAGATGAAGCGATGATATTTGCTGAGAATCCTCAGCGGCTCCTCCCTCTGCACCAGCGTGAAGAAGTAATCAGTCACCGTCTCACCGTAGAAGAAGTAGTTCACACACAAGAGGAAATACCTGACACACACACACACACACAGAGACATACACACACACAGACAGACACACACAGACAGACACACACAGACAGACACACACACAGACAGACACACACAGACACACACAGATAGACACACACAGACACACAGACAGACACACACACAGACAGACACACACAGACACAGACACACAGACACAGACACACAGACACACACACAGACAGACACACACACACACACAGACACACACACAGACAGACACACAGACACAGACACACAGACACAGACACACAGACAAGTTAAGGACACAATAGCACTGTTGAATAAACTACAGCACTTTCGTCTCACTGTAACAAACATTACATCACTGTTCATCTATAATTACTCTGATTTATTCTAGGAGGTTTACACAGTTACCTTTGTTCTGCTGACGGTAAAACAAAGAGAAATTATAACGTTAATAACATCACACCTGCGCGACATGAAACTGGGGTGTGTGTGTGAGAGAGAGAGAGAGAGAGAGAGAGAGAGAGAGAGAGACAGAGAGAGAGAGAGAGAGACAGAGAGAGAGAGAGAGAGAGAGAGAAAGACAGAGAGAGAGAGAGACAGAGAGAGAGAGAGAGAGAGACAGAGAGAGAGAGAGAGAGAGAG
>NC_083471.1:26062961-26092961 GCF_030014155.1 Tachysurus vachellii | reverse complement strand
ATGTTGATGTTCTGTCTCTTTAGCGTTTCTGTCAAAGCGACTGAAGTGCAGCCCGGTTTCATGGTGTGTTCATTAGCGCCCTCTGCTGGTGAATAAAGGCTTTAATAGCGCCCTCTGTTGGCGAATAAAGGCTTTATTTAGCGCCCTCTGCTGGTGAATGAAGGCTTTAATAGCGCCCTCTGTTGGTGTATGGCTTTAATAGCGCCCTCTGTTGGTTAACGAAAGCTTTAATAGCGCCCTCTGTTGGTGAATAAAGGCTTTAATAGCGCCCTCTGTTGGTGAATGGCTTTAATAGCGCCCTCTGTTGGTGACTAAAGGCTTTAATAGCGCCCTCTGTTGGTGAATAAAGGCTTTAATAGCGCCCTCTTTTGGTGAATAAAGGTTTTAATAGCGCCCTCTATTGGTGAATAAAGGCTTTAATAGCGCCATCTGTTGGTGAATAAAGGCTTTAATAGCGCCCTCTGTTGGTGAATAAAGACTTTAATAGCGCCCTCTGTTGGTGAATAAAGGTTTTAATAGCGCCCTCTGTTGGTGAATAAAGGCTTTAATAGCGTCCTCTGTTGGTGAATAAAGGCTTTAATAGCGTCCTCTGTTGGTGAATAAAGGTTTTAATAGCGCCCTCTGTTGGTGAATAAAGACTTTAATAGCGCCCTCTGTTAGTTAATGGCTTTAATAGCGCCCTCTGTTAGTTAATGAAGGCTTTAATAGCGCCCTCTGTTGGTGAATAAAGACTTTAATAGCGCCCTCTGTTAGTTAATGGCTTTAATAGCGCCCTCTGTTAGTTAATGAAGGCTTTAATAGCGCTCTCTGTTGGTGAATAAAGGTTTTAATAGCGTCCTCTGTTGGTGAATAAAGGCTTTAATAGCGCCCTCTGTTGGTGAATAAAGGCTTTAATAGCGCCCTCTGTTGATGAATAAAGACTTTAATAGCGCCCTCTGTTAGTTAATGAAGACTTTAATACCGCCCTCTGTTGGTGACTAAAGGCTTTAATAGCGCCCTCTGTTGATGAATAAAGGCTTTAATAGCGCCCTCTGTTGGTGACTAAAGGCTTTAATAGCGCCCTCTGTTGGTGAATAAAGGTTTTAATAGCGCCCTCTGTTGGTGAATAAAGGCTTTAATAGCGCCCTCTGTTGGTGACTAAAGGCTTTAATAGCGCCCTCTGTTGGTGAATAAAGGTTTTAATAGCGCCCTCTGTTGGTGACTAAAGGCTTTAATAGCGCCCTCTGTTGGTGAATAAAGGTTTTAATCGCGTCCTCTGTTGGTGAATAAAGGCTTTAATAGCGCCCTCTGTTGGTGAATAAAGGCTTTAATAGCGCCCTCTATTGGTGAATAAAGGCTTTAATAGCGCCCTCTGTTGGTGAATAAAGGCTTTAATAGCGCCCTCTGTTGGTGAATAAAGGCTTTAATAGCGCCCTCTGTTGGTGAATAAAGACTTTAATAGCGCCCTCTGTTAGTTAATGAAGGCTTAATAGCGCCCTCTGTTGGTGAATAAAGGCTTTAATAGCGCCCTCTATTGGTGAATAAAGGCTTTAATAGCGGTCTCTGTTGGTGAATAAAGACTTTAATAGCGCCCTCTGTTAGTTAATGAAGGCTTTAATAGCGCCCTCTTTTGGTGAATAAAGGTTTTAATAGCGCCCTCTGTTGGTGAATAAAGGCTTTAATAGCGTCCTCTGTTGGTGAATAAAGGTTTTAATAGCGTGCTCTGTTAGTGAATAAAGGCTTTAATAGCGCCCTCTGTTGGTGAATAAAGGCTTTAATAGCGCCCTCTGTTGGTGAATAAAGGTTTTAATCGCGTCCTCTGTTGGTGAATAAAGGCTTTAATAGCGCCCTCTGTTGGTGAATAAAGGTTTTAATAGCGTCCTCTGTTGGTGAATAAAGGCTTTAATAGCGTCCTCTGTTGGTGAATAAAGGCTTTAATAGCGCCCTCTGTTGGTGAATAAAGGTTTTAATAGCGTCCTCTGTTGGTGAATAAAGGCTTTAATAGCGTCCTCTGTTGGTGAATAAAGGCTTTAATAGCGTCCTCTGTTGGTGAATAAAGGTTTTAATAGCGCCCTCTATTGGTGAATAAAGGCTTTATTTAGCGCCCTCTGCTGGTGAATGAAGGCTTTAATAGCGCCCTCTGTTGGTGTATGGCTTTAATAGCGCCCTCTGTTGGTTAACGAAAGCTTTAATAGCGCCCTCTGTTGGTGAATAAAGGCTTTAATAGCGCCCTCTGTTGGTGAATGGCTTTAATAGCGCCCTCTGTTGGTGACTAAAGGCTTTAATAGCGCCCTCTGTTGGTGAATAAAGGCTTTAATAGCGCCCTCTTTTGGTGAATAAAGGTTTTAATAGCGCCCTCTATTGGTGAATAAAGGCTTTAATAGCGCCCTCTGTTGGTGAATAAAGGCTTTAATAGCGCCCTCTGTTGGTGAATAAAGACTTTAATAGCGCCTCTGTTAGTTAATGAAGGCTTAATAGCGCCCTCTATTGGTGAATAAAGGCTTTAATAGCGCGCTCTGTTGGTGAATAAAGGCTTTAATAGCGGCCTCTGTTGGTGAATAAAGACTTTAATAGCGCCCTCTGTTGGTGAATAAAGGCTTTAATAGCGCCCTCTGTTGGTGAATAAAGGCTTTAATAGCGCCCTCTATTGGTGAATAAAGGCTTTAATAGCGCCCTCTGTTGGTGAATAAAGGCTTTAATAGCGCCCTCTGTTGGTGAATAAAGACTTTAATAGCGCCCTCTGTTGGTGAATAAAGGTTTTAATAGCGCCCTCTGTTGGTGAATAAAGGCTTTAATAGCGTCCTCTGTTGGTGAATAAAGGCTTTAATAGCGTCCTCTGTTGGTGAATAAAGGTTTTAATAGCGCCCTCTATTGGTGAATAAAGACTTTAATAGCGCCCTCTGTTAGTTAATGGCTTTAATAGCGCCCTCTGTTAGTTAATGAAGGCTTTAATAGCGCCCTCTGTTGGTGAATAAAGACTTTAATAGCGCCCTCTGTTGGTGAATAAAGACTTTAATAGCGCCCTCTGTTAGTTAATGGCTTTAATAGCGCCCTCTGTTGGTGAATAAAGGTTTTAATAGCGTCCTCTGTTGGTGAATAAAGGCTTTAATAGCGCCCTCTGTTGGTGAATAAAGGCTTTAATAGCGCCCTCTGTTGGTGAATAAAGGCTTTAATAGCGCCCTCTGTTGGTGAATAAAGGCTTTAATAGCGCCCTCTGTTGGTGAATAAAGACTTTAATAGCGCCCTCTGTTGGTGAATAAAGGTTTTAATAGCGCCCTCTGTTGGTGAATAAAGGCTTTAATAGCGTCCTCTGTTGGTGAATAAAGGCTTTAATAGCGTCCTCTGTTGGTGAATAAAGGTTTTAATAGCGCCCTCTATTGGTGAATAAAGACTTTAATAGCGCCCTCTGTTAGTTAATGGCTTTAATAGCGCCCTCTGTTAGTTAATGAAGGCTTTAATAGCGCCCTCTGTTGGTGAATAAAGACTTTAATAGCGCCCTCTGTTAGTTAATGGCTTTAATAGCGCCCTCTGTTAGTTAATGAAGGCTTTAATAGCGCCCTCTGTTGATGAATAAAGACTTTAATAGCGCCCTCTGTTAGTTAATGAAGACTTTAATACCGCCCTCTGTTGGTGACTAAAGGCTTTAATAGCGCCCTCTGTTGATGAATAAAGGCTTTAATCGCGCCCTCTGTTGGTGAATAAAGGCTTTAATAGCGCCCTCTGTTGGTGAATAAAGGCTTTAATAGCGCCCTCTGTTGGTGAATAAAGGTTTTAATAGCGTCCTTTGTTGGTGAATAAAGGCTTTAATAGCGCCCTCTGTTGGTGAATAAAGGCTTTAATAGCGCCCTCTGTTGGTGAATAAAGACTTTAACAGCGCCCTCTGTTAGTTAATGGCTTTAATAGCGCCCTCTGTTAGTTAATGAAGACTTTAATACCGCCCTCTGTTGGTGACTAAAGGCTTTAATAGCGCCCTCTGTTGGTGAATAAAGGCTTTAATAGCGCCCTCTGTTGGTGAATAAAGGTTTTAATCGCGTCCTCTGTTGGTGAATAAAGGCTTTAATAGCGCCCTCTGTTGGTGAATAAAGGCTTTAATAGCGCCCTCTGTTGGTGAATAAAGGTTTTAATAGCGTCCTCTGTTGGTGAATAAAGGCTTTAATAGGGCCCTCTGTTGGTGAATAAAGGTTTTAATCGCGTCCTCTGTTGGTGAATAAAGGCTTTAATAGCGCCCTCTGTTGGTGAATAAAGGCTTTCATAGAAATTGACTGAAATTGAGCTTTCAAGTATAGTCAAATAACCCATTCTACAGCACCCTCTGTTGAGGAATGAAGCATTAAATAGCTCATACGAATTTGTTAGTAAAATGAAACGTTCAAGAGTTCTCTCTGTAAGAGAATGATTATGATGATGATGATGGTGATGTTCGTCAAATGAAGTACTCTCTCTGTTGGTAAATAAGGGTGTTTTTGAAATGAAGAGTTTACTAGTGTCCCTCTGTTGTTAAAATATTGATAGAACTATTGACAAAATGAAGGGTTCAACAGCGCCCTCTGTTGGTGAATGACAAGCATAGTAAATCTATCTAAAGGGGAACAAAGCCGTTGGTGAATGTAGCGTTTAATAGTGCCCTGTATGGGAGAATGAAGTGTTCCATGGCTCCCTCTGTTGGTGAATGAAACAGTCAATTGCGTCCTTATTGCAAAATGAATCATTCACTGTAATTATTAGAAGTTACCTGTATGTATAATATATATTACAAGTACATTATTATTAACCTGTAATTTTCAGTTGCACAGCTAATCATCATTCAGATAGAACCTTATAATTAAATACAACAGCACTGCATTAGATTTGCATATAGTTTATGACACTGAATCTTTGCCGCATCTCATGCAGCACACAGCTCCTAAAGCTTTACACCCACATGTAGAAGATTTACAGCTGACCTGGGGATAAATCACCACCCCTGCATGCCGCAGTGTTTCTACCTTTACAGCACTGCAGTCTTTTCCAACACAATTTCATCCAGACACGTCACTGATTCATCCCTCATCACTTATATAACAGCAGCTAAAGCTACACTTTAATAAAGAATACATAATATCATCACCTGTGGTTTTATAGTGGTGTAGGGTGTGTTGTTTTGTAGTGTGTGTGTGTTTAACTACACCATTGTGCTGAATCTGTGCGTGTGTGTGTTGGTCTGTAGGACATCTGCAATGCAGACATCTATATATAGCAGAAATTTTCAGAGAGAGAGAGAGAGTGTGTGTGTGTGTGTAATACAAAAACAAAGAAAATTAATTCCAGCACACTAGGAAAACATATGTGCATAAAGCATTTATGTCTTTATTAAAAGAAAACAAACTAATAAATCCAGTGTTTGAGTCTGAACACAGAGATAGAATCTGAGTGTATGTTCACTTACTGAATCTGAATCAGAATATGAGTCCATTTAATGAGTCTGATTTAAGTCTGAGGACAAGTCAGAATCCATGTCCGAGTCCTTTTATTGAGTCAGAATCAGAATGCTGGTCCATTTACTGAGTCTGAAATCTGAGTCTGTTTGCAGAGTCTAAACAACAATCTAAAGTTAATTTGCTGAGTTGATGTCTTAGTTCATTTAAAGAGTCTGCAACAAGGTCCAATACCTTCTGCTGCATCTGAGTAACAAAAGAACAAACATTCTGTCCTTTCAGTGTCTGATGCAGATGAATCACACACAATCTGACCAGAGACACAGAGCAATAATGTCTCTGAGCTGGAATATGACGCAGCATCCTCAGTTAACAGCCAGGAAAATGGGCATTAATTAGGTTTCCTCACACACACACACACACACACACACACACACACACACACACACACACACACACACACACACACACACACACACACACACACCCTGCATGGCTTGCAAAAGTGTACAGCAGTGACTTAGCAAAACGAAACATCTACTGAACGTCTACAGTTTAAGTGAATCTGCTGTAAACTCTATCTGCTATTTCAGGAGAAGGTTTTTGTGTTGTTTTGTGTAAAACTACACACTTTTACTGCAGATATAAAATCATCAGACAGACAGAATGCAGTTGGTTGATAAACAGCTTTATTTGGCTTTGAGAGAAATGAGCAGCTCTTTGTCTCTCAGTGGAAGACTAACAGCTCTCCTTCAGGTACAGTGTGAAGCATTTCATTCAGCTTTAAGGCAATTCCAGTGCACACTTTATCTCTTTATTCACACACACAATTTTTTTTCCAATCAGTTTTCTTACAGCAAGCTCTAAAGTTAGACCATGCAGATAAACTGAACCTCCTGTCGACATAAACATTTACAGCAGATGATGGAATGTGACACGCTGTGTAACGCTGCTTTAGTGCCATGTCAAGTGCAAACTGTGTGATTTTATCTGGAATAGTGTTTAACTGGGACACGCCTCCTTTACTGGGACTGACAGGAACAAAGGCCACGCCTCCTTTACTGGGACTGACAGGAACAAAGGCCACACCTCCTTTACTGGGAAAAAGGCCATGAATCCTTTACTGGAAAAGGCCACGCCTCCTTTACTGGCACTGACAGGTGTAGAGGCCACACCTCCTTCCATAAGTTTGCTAGTAATAAAGGCCACACCCCCTTCTAGGATGCAAGTGTTTATTGTGAGGCTAACGCTGGTGTGTTATGGGTGTTAGTCAGCTGTGTGTGTGTGTGTGTGTGTGTGTGTGTGTGTGTGTGTGTGTGTGGGTTAATAGTCTCATCTACTGGCTGTAACCTGGAGACAGTCTCTCTGTGTGTCTGTCATGTACAGAGAGTTTCATTCTGTCAAAACCAAACGCTGCGTCTTAAAACACTTTCAGCAGGTTATTTTTAAACGTAGCTTCCCAGAAAACATCCTTATGCTTGTGCTTTTGTGAGGATGTGGCGACAATCTGAGATTTTAAATAGTTTCTACTTTGTTCTTGAACAGCTGATTCACTTGAAGTCAACAGGAGGCGGCGGTTTTTCACAGGAAAATAAACATACATGATGAGGACATCCTTAAAAATATTCTTGTTTGCCGTAACCCGACCGACCCTGTCAATTTAGGACCGACTCAATTTTTTATTTTTTTTGCTTTAAGTCCGACTGACTTGCCGGTTGTAAATTTGCGTTAAGACCGACCAATTTTTTTTTTACTCTTCAAACATCTAATACAAAAGCAATAAAATAATATTAACGGGTTCGGGCACCATAATACATCTAAAAAATTCATTAAAACAGCTCGACACCGCTTTAACTTGGCACGAAGTTCTGGAAAAACTGTCCAGCATCAAAATAAGGTTTGCAATGATGCGCCCGAAGGCATGGGTTGAAGACCCAGTCAGTGACGTCACGATATGCTAATTTGTTTAAAGTCATACCTACGTAATCACCATCAGCAAAATTACATTGAAACTTAAAAAAAATATAGACCTACTGTACCTACCGACCCATTTTTTTTTTTTTACTGTTACTGCAAACCAAAATATTTTTAAGGATGGCCTAAATATGAAGTTAAACAGTAAATAGCAGCAAACGCTCTAAAATCTTTACATCATTAAGTCTTGAATTGATTAGATGCAAAAATGCAAGAGCTCAAATCTACATTCCGCAAAGTCCTCGAAACAGTTCAGCTATAGATTAAGTGTTGTGATGAAATACATAGCAGACGAGCGAGAGGACGAGAAAACGTCACATCGATCTCCGCTATGACTTTAAAGATTTCAAGGATTTCAAAGATTAAAGACATTCAAAGGAACAATTTGACAAAAAATAAATCCAATTTTTGTTTCATTTTAATTTAGTTGGTCAGCTCAGTTTATTTACTGGCATTTCTGTTTAGTTTTTTAACGCTCGCTCACGAACGGGAATTGGATTTTTTTGGGGTTTGGATTTTTACATTGCCTCATTTTGGGCTACTTCATAATTATTATGTAAATGTTACGTAAATATTACATAATAATGTCATTTGACCGAGGAAAATGTAAACTAGCTAACGTTATTTGAAGGGGAAAAGCTGACTCCCTGGAGTAAAAATGAGTAAATAAATTAGTATTAGCTAGTTATAAATGACTTCAGAATTTATCTGTATCATCATTATGTAGTAAGTTAGCCAACAAGATGAACGCTAGTTAATGTTATTTAAATGAGGAAAGTAGGATTTGTATGAAATTTGTAAAATTAGCTGTTTCTGGGCTTCTCCGTAAATCGTTTACGTTACTTCTTTTATGTTTGTGAGAAAATTGTAAAGATTAAACGCTTATCGACTGATGTTACATAATTCTGGACAGCTTCATGAATAGTAATGTTATTTCTAGCTATTTAAAAAATGACCTCATGACGTTTGTGTAATGTTTAACCTCAGATTAGCACCGATATTTTGTCACAATGTGATTTGGTGAAAGTTCTACCTGAAACTTCTTTGTGTTGGTAGAAGAGAAACAAGCGCATGCTGTAACTATAGCAACTCGCGGATCTACAACACAGTGACGGAGTCGTTTCTACTCGCGTAGCGGCTAAACGTTCTGACCCCACCCGAGGAGGCTGAAACATCTGCTGGATGGTTTGTCCATGTCTTACCCAGAACTGGGCTTCTGATCATTACAGTACATAATTAACTCTCGCTACGTTAAGGCTCTGAACATTCAGCGGTCAGTACATGAAGCAAGTGCAGCTACTGTGGAGATCTGTGTGGTCACCATGGAGACTGCTTTGTAAACGGATGATGACGATGGAGTATGACTGTGTGTGTTTGTGTGAGTGTGTGTGGGGACGGCTATAGAGGGTGTGTCTTTACTTGCTCTTGTCTCCTTTATTGCTTTCAGTTTTCTCATCCTTGCTCTCATCCTTGCTCTCAGCCTTGCTCTCGGGTTTACTCTCGGGTTTACTCTCGGTCTTAACCTCGCCCCCTTTGTCTTCGCTCTTCTTCTCTTTCTCCATCTCCTTGTCCTTCTTCTTCTCTTCTTCTGGCTCCTTCTTCTCTTCCTTCTCTTCCTTCACCACCTCCTCTTCTTTACCCTGTTCTTCTTCCTCTCTTTTCTCCCCTTCATCTCCTCCTTCTTCTTCATCCTCACCCCCCTCCCCCTCCTTTTCATCCTTTTCCTCCTGCTCTTCTTCTCCTACTTCCTCTTCAGCTGCTTCCTCTTCAGCTTCTTCTTCTTCTCCTCCTTCTTCTTTTTCTTCTTCTTCTTCTCCTCCTTCTTCTTCTCCTTCAGCTGTTACTTCTTCTTCTGCTTCTTCTTCCTCTTCCTTCTCCATCTCTTCATTCTTGTCCTCTTCTTCCTCACTCTCAGGCTTGGCCACACCCCTCCTGTAGGCACCCAGGGTGTATGCGCGTCCTGCCGTATAGGAAACAGCAGAGTAGGCGGGCTGGATTGAGGCCACGCCCACATTGCCCAGACGGCACTCTTCTCCCTCTAGCAGCTTCCTGTAAGGATAGAATGTTTGGAGTCAGACTCTAATACTGTGTGCTAGCTCATGATACAGTATTTGCACTTTGTTGCCATGGGATTTAACTGAACCGTCATCATACATTTTAGCTAATTATTTTTCAGCAATGCCACCTGCTTGGTGTTATGCTAGCAAGATAGCTATGTTCAATACATTTTAATGTCTAGTCCTATTAACTGTCATACTCCAAGCCATGATTGTTAGCATATTTAAAGTTATATTAGCATGAGCTAGCTAGAATTATATTATGTTTGCTAACCAACCTAGCTACAGACTGAGGTAAATAATTTATCTGCCTGGCATCAGGCTGTTGATTCATTTTATACAAACAGAGTGAGACTGAGATGTGTTGGTAAATAATTAAGAAAAGATGACATATGACGTGAACTAAGGTGCGCGTCTCACCTGTAGGCCGCGATCTCGATGTCCAGTGCCATCTTGACGTTCAGCAGGTCCTGATACTCGCGCAGGTGGCGGGACATTTCTCCTTTAGTGCTGTGCAGAGCGTCTTCTAGCTGAGCGATCGTCTCCTGTCCAGACCACACAAAGAGCTCAGACCATTAATAATAATAATAATAATAATATTATTAATAAAAGAAAATAGTACATCTTATTTAACATATTCAAAGTATACAATGCTTTCCTGGAAATGCTGGAAAATGTTTATTTGTTTGTTTATTTATGTTGTATTATTTATTTATTATTTATTATTTGTACACATTTCAATTTTTCAAACAATTTAATCCTGCAACAGTAAACAGTGCAAAATTGTGTATATTTTAATAAAAATCAATAAAATAAATAACGATGCTGTACTTTTAACATATTTTAAGATATTTTAAGATATTTTAAAAATCAAGTCTGAAAATCTGCTTCTTATTTATTTTATGGAGAAGCTTTTATATTTTTATCCATTTTATTTTATTGAACATTGTATATAATGTCTATTTTTTATGATTTTTTATGAGTTGTCTTGTACAAAATATTTATAATGATATTCTACCTTTAGGTAAAATTTTATTTTGTTAAATTGCTATTTTTCTGGTTCTGACCTGCAGCTCTCCGATCTCAGAGCTGTGGCGATCCTCCATCTCTGCAAGCTGTCGCTCCAGTGAGTCGTTGTGATTGCGTAGCGCTTCGATCTCCAGCGTACGTGCCTGAACCTGGCGCCGACATGTGCTCAGCTCATCTCTGGTCACTTTAATGGCGTTGGCGTCACGTGCAGTCACCTCAGTCACACTGGCGAACTTGGATCGGTACCAGTCCTCGGCCTGCTGCTGGTTTCGTGATGACAAAATCTCGTACTGTGACCGGATGTCCTTCAGAGCCACAGTGAGGTCGGGTTTACTCAAATCCATCTCCACACATACCTAAAGTGAAAAAAGAAAGCTGTGTTTAAAGGAGCAGTGAGTAATATTTAGCCCCCTCTTATTAAGAGACAGCGCTGCTAATCTGGGTGGAGCTAATTTCCAGACTATAAAAATACAAACGAAAATCTCACAAACTGCAGCTTTAATCATAAATAAATTCTGAAAACTTCCACCAGTCTTAGCTACTGATATAGATGAGTTTATTGAATAGGTAACTAAAGCTCACGAAGTACTTTCTGATAGCATAATAATAACTTTCGCGATGTGACGTTACGTAATGTTAACACTTTATCCCTCATGATGAAATATAGTAAAAAAAAATGCTATGCTAATTAGAAGCCCGATTCTACATAAATATTTAAACATGCCTTACATACGCTATCTAGCGAATAATGTTGCATTGCCTGGATTTGCATATCAGTTCATGATTGGCTTGTATATTTTATGACACAACAACAATTCCATGTCTTGTGCTCAGTAACCAGTGAGATCTTTTTCTAGCTTCGCCAGTTTTTTTTAAAAAGAATGCAGCCAAATAAAGCAGGTGTTATACATTACAGTGACATGTTAATGAGGTTAACTGCTCTTGAATACAGATTCTGAGATTTGTGGGCGTGGTTTCTCTTGAGCTCAGTTTGTGATGTTGCTACATAATATAATGTGAACCAATCATATCTGATATGTAAATTAACAAAGGATAAAAAAGAATGCTAATCTAGCAAGATAACAAAGATAATAATAGCAATTATCAAATTGTGGTTGCTAAGGTGACATTATATAATTTTGACAGTTTTGGATGCCATGTAAGAATACACTAAAAAACAAGGTAAATTAACACTATGTTACAAATGTAAACACAATGCACTCAAAGCAGTTGCCAAGACTTTAGTAGTCAGTAGTTTAGATCAAATTTGCTGCCCATCTAAGAGGCAGGTGAACATTTTCTATTTATAAAGTTATGTCTATTTATAGATTTTAATAAAGGTGTGTGTGTGTGTGTGTGTGTGTGTGTGTGTGTGTGTGTGTGTGTGTGGTTCTGCAGTGGACATGAGCTGCAGTGATGGTGCTGTGAGGTGAGATGTTCACTAGTGTGTGTGCTGCAAAGTGCTGATTCAGGAACACGAGAGCAAAATCTGCAGTGCAGAATCACTGACTGCTGAATTAACACCTCACTCTGCTCCGTCATTAACACGACACTCTGCTCTGTCACCAACAACTCTTTCTGCTTTGTTATTAACACCTTATTCTGCTGTCATTAACACTACACTCTGATGTCATTAACACCACACTCTGCTCTGTCATTAACAACTTATTCTGATGTCATTAACACCTTATTCTGCTGTCATTAACACCTTATTCTGCTGTCATTAACACTATACTCTGCAATGTCATTGACACTACACTCTGACTGTCATTAACACTACACTCTGATGTCATTAACACCACACTCTGTTCTGTTATTAACACCACACTCTGCTCTGTTATTAACACCACACTCTGCTCTGTTATTAACACCACACTCTGCTCTGTTATTAACACTACACTCTGCTCTGATATTAACACCTCACGCTGACTGTCATTAACACAACACTCTGACTGTCATTAACACCACACTCTGCTCTGTTATTAACACTACACTCTGACTGTCATTAACACTACACTCTGATGTTATTACACAAATGTTTTAACCATTAAACTGTTAACATTATGATTATTATTCGGTTTATTTACTTTGTCTGTGTTTTATTTGTATTATTATCAGCACCTGGGAGGCTTGTAGTGACGCTTGCAGCTCGCGCACTTCTTCATCGTGCACTTTTCGTGCGAAGTCGATCTCGTGCATCAGAGACTCCACCTTCTTCTGGAGCTCGTGCTGGTGCAGCGCTCCGTCCTCCGCCTCCTTGCGGCAGCACTGCAGCTCTCTCTCGGCCTCGTCGCGCAGGCGGCTCTCCTCGCGCAGCTTTTCCTGGACGCGCGCAAGCGCCTCGGCGAGGTGCGCGTTCTCGAGCTGCGCGCGGCTGCGGTCGCGCTCCAACTGGTCGGCGCGTTCGCGCAGTTCTCGCAGCTCGCGCTCGTAAAGGTCGCGCAGACGCGCGGGCTCGGAGCCCAGACTGCGGCGCAGCGACTCCGCCTCGGCCTCGAGCGCGCGGTTCTGCTGCTCGAGCTCGCGCACGCGCTCGATGAAGGCTGCGAACCGGTCGTTAAGGCCTTGCAGCTGCTCCTTCTCGTTTGTGCGCACGATCTTCAGCTCGGTGGCCGAAGCAGCCATGTGTGCGAGATCCGCGTCCGGCGCCGAGGAGGCCAAACCGGGGGACGCCCGGCTCCGGTACCCGCCTTCATACACCCGGTAACCCGCAGAGGACCGGGGGGTCGGGGGAGCAGACAATCGTGAGGAGTCCCCGAAGAACTTCCGGTAGGAACTCGTGGAGTAAACGTCGCTATGGTAACTCATGATGCGGGTGATGCGAGGAGAAAAAACACGCAGAGAATCAACGAGGAAGAGAGATAGAGAGAATGAAGAGGAGGAGAGCGCGCGCGCTTTATATACAGGGAGGGGGGGAGAGGAGGAGGGGGGAGAGGAGGATGAGGAGAGGAGGATGAGAAGAGGAGGATGAGGAGAGGAGGATGCAAAAAGACAATAAAGAAGGAGAAGTGATTAGACAGAATTTTAAATAAGTATGAGATAGAAATGATTTGAAAGAAACAAAGAACGTGAGTGGGAAAAGGATCAGAGAGAAATGAGGAGAGGAAGAATTCTTCAGGGTTCTAGATTGTGTGTGTGTGTGTGTGTGTGCGCACAATGTAGTTTGTAATAAAGTGTTTGTAGGGTGGAGACCTCATGCACTGCTGCAGTCTGTGTGTGTGTGTGTGTGTGTGTGTGTGTGTGTGTGTGTGTGTGTGTGCGCGCGCGTGTGTGTGGGCTGCACCTCTCCGCCGCAGTGGCTGAATAGGGAATGAGTTGACAAGGTTTTCGTCTCCTCAACTCCATATTTGTTCTAGTCTGGGGTAACTATCACACACACACACACACACACACACACACACACACACACACACACACACACACACTGCAGCAGTAAATTTACAGCTTCATAAATCAAGTTTGAAAAGATTATTTAATAGACAAATCAGAAGGAAGTCGAAAAAGCAGCCACTGTGTGTATGTGTGTGTGTCTCTGTGTGTGTGTTTGTGTGTGAGTGAGTGTGTGTGTGTGCAGGAGCACTATTGCTGTTGCATCACCTGCTCAGCGTTTTTTCCAAACGCCTATCTCAGCCCTAACATTTCAGCCCTAAATGGGAGAAAGAGATGACTCAAAAACCTGAATCAGGCCGTATTGAGGACAGCAAGTGTGTGTGTGTGTGTGTGTGTGTGTGTGTGTGTGTGTGTGTGTGTGTGTGTGTGTGTGTGTGTGTGTGAATGTGTAGCAGAGAGACAGTGTAAAAAGTAAACATTTTTCAGTCTGTTTTCTTGCTTAGATAAAAAAATGTTTAGGGAATTTTATAAACTCTAAACTCAGTGTTGCAGAGAATCTGGAGTGTAGGAACACTGGGCTGTGTTTACATTAGTGTAAGATTATGTGGTGTGTAACACCATACAAACCTGTGAATGAGCTGTTACTATAGAAACCATGACGGGTCAGAATGAGCGTATTGATCTTGTGTTAAATATGTAAAGTGTTTGTATAATGGGGCAATGGTGGGTGAAGCGGTTAAGGCTCTGGGTTGTTGATCAGAGGCTCAGGGTTAAAGCCCCAGCACTGACAAGGCCCTTAAGCAAGGCCTTTAACCCTCTCTGCTCCATGGTGCTGTATCATAGAGGCCCCTGAGCTCTGACCCCAACCTCCGAAGTTGGTATATATAAAGAAAAGACTTTCACAGTAATGTAGATGTGGTGATAATAAAGGCTTCCATGCTCTCATTCATTCATTTATAATGTGTGTGACTGTAACTGACCACAGCCATAACATTACAACCAGCGAGAGGTGACGTGAATACTGTTGATTATCTAATGTTTCGATGGCACATGTCAGGCGGTGTGATTGATTACAGAGCAAGTGAACAGTCAGTTCTCTAAGTTGATGTTAAAAAGCAGGAAAAATGGGTGAGTGTAGGAAACTGTAACAGATCCACCTTCAATTCTCCCTCCTCCCCACCAGAGGGAGCTGGAATAAATGGATTCTGCTTCCTCACAGAATACTTCACCTCAAACGATTCCAGAAGATGTCTCATAGCTCCAGACCATGGTCGTACATCTCACTGAGGATGGAGCTGAGTAGGTGAAGAGCATCAGAGCGATCGCGAAGACTCCTGGACACCAAACAAAGCTCCTACAATGAACATCAGAACTGGACCATGGAGCATCAGAAGAAAGAGGAATCACAGCTTCTTTTACATCATGTGGATGACCGTGTGTGTGTGTGTGTGTGTGTGTGTGTCCTGGTGAAGAAATAGAGATAGATACCAGGATGCACTATGAGTAGAAGGCGAGACAGCTGAGGCAGTGTGATGATCTGAGTCAGGGTGATGCTTCCTGCCACACTACAATCATTGTTCAGGAATGGTTTGAGGAACGTGACACAGTATTCAAGGTGTTGAATTCTATAAAGAATTTATGTGAAGTAAATATAAAATAGTAGAAATAGAACAAGTTTAAAATAAATTTTACCAATCTGAACTTTGTAGTGAAACCTGAATAAGCCATCATCCTGCTAGCTTTTTGTTTTAGTTGAATAAAGATTCTGTGTGATATTTGAAGTTGAACCTGAACTTTAGCTGCAATACAGAAAGCTTTCCGCGGTCAGCCACTAGAGGGCAGAAGTGACCAAAACATCCAGATCTTTGTTCGATCAACACCAAGGGGGAGTATGAAGGGGTGTAAATACTAACGCACACAAATTAATACTTGAATCTAGTATAAATGTAGCAGGATGATAATTTTACAAAGTATATTTGATTACTTTGTTTTTTTTTATTTGTATGAACAGACAATAATTTTAAGGCGAGTAAACCTTCAGTCTTTTCTGAAGACTTTAGATGTTTGGGTTAAAAGGAGATATTTCATTTCAGCAGCTCCTTAATTAATGATAATTAATAAGTCATTAGAGGTGATGAAACTTTGCATCAGTTCTCTCAGAGGATCTGGGCTTTGTTTCTGTGTGTTGTTTTAAAACAGGAAGCTCCAGGGGGAAAAACATTAATGGAGAACTGAGCAGTCCACAGAAGTGATGTGGGGCCGAGGCGTGGCAAGGCGAGACATGGCGTGGCGAGACATGGCGTGGTGAGACGTGGGGTGGCGTGGTGAGGCGTGGGGTTGCAGAGGCGATGACATCACAAAGCAGGATTTTTCACTTATGCCAAGTTGACATTGACTGATACCATTAAACCAGCACACAGACTGGAATAAACACCGATAACTAGCCTTCCTTTAAAACTAGCTGTTTCCAGCTAGCTTTATTTAGACTTTAATCAAACTTTAGACAATAAACGATAAAAAAAAAGTCGAGAGCTTTTTTACATCATAGTAAATGTTCAATGTGACTGCTAATGCTAGTCAGCTGCTTAACAATGAGCTTTCAGAGAGGATTTCAGACAGGATTTGAAGTCATGTTTATAAATAAGGAATAACACGATGGTCTGTGCTGTTAACCAACAAAACCGACACACGCTAACTAACTATACCCACATTTAAGAGGATTTTTAAACACACTGATGTTTATAATCTTCACTGCTCATTCTAGCTAGCTAGCTGACATAGCACAGGATTTCTGAGATGATTTTAATGATATATTTATAAACTACATGTTTTAAGAGGAATTTTATGATAATTCTGATGATTTTATTTTTATATCCATGACCTTCACTGCTAATACCAGCTGATGTAGCTTACAAAATAACAATCTATGATCATTTATTATTAATCAATAATTTATCAGTTATGCTAGTCAGTTATATAATGGGGGCTAATCATACAGAATCTGAGAGGATTTTTATGTGAAAATAGATGTTTCTAATCCTCACAATGAGGAGTTTAATCATAATTATCAACAGTAATAATCCAAACTCCTAACGTTAATACAGCTGATGACCATTTTCATAGTTAATGCTATACAGCTAGTTAACGTCAGCTAATAATATTACATTTATCAGTACACTTTTAAGCTATAATATACAGTATGTTATTAATTTTCCCAGCTAATGCTAGGCATCTAGCCATTAGAAGCTAATGAGACAGAATTTCTGAGTTTAATTTTATTTCTATTTTATAAACATTTTAAAGTTTTAGCGTTAATACTAGTGAGACTAACATTAGTGCTGCATGGAATGTGCTTTGGCCTCTCTATGGTATGTCCTTTTGCTTTCGACACACTGATCCACATAATCCTCTAATAATATTTTTCTCATCAACATACAAACACACACACACACACACACACACACACACACACACACACACACACACACACACACACACATTCCTAGAAGAGGGCGGATATCCATGACTCAGAAAACCACACTTCAGTACAGGAAGGCCACTAAACCAGGTCAAAGTTATTATTATCTCTCTCTCTCTCACACACACACACACACACACACACACACACACACACACACACACACACACCTGGAGGCCTCTCCCAGGGCATTCTTACACAGGTGAGGCTGAGAATAGAAACTAAGACTGCACTAAGGAGTGAAGTCCTTATTAATCCACTGCTACGTTGTTAAGCACTGGGTTTGGGACGGAGCCAAGATCCAGAGCATTTACCAGCTCACCGATAATTCAACATATATTCATTAAATATTTATTACCTGTAACTGTACATTATCACATGCTTTTTTAAAGGCTAACGGTTATACCGAGCTAGTAAGTAGCTGTAGTCTTTTACACAGAAGCAGACTGAACATGAAAATGAATTTAGCTGTAAGATCTATGTGAAGCTGTATTATGTTATTATTCCTTTTTATTACCGTTTTGATAAATATTTGTATATGAAAAAGTATGCATCACAAAACTGCTAAATGTTTATTTCGGAATATTAGCGATTAACGATAGCTAGCTAACATAAGCGATCTAGCTAGATTGTATAATTAGATGTAAAATTGAAGTCGATGTCATATGTAGCTAAGGTTAGTCTGGTTATCCAGCATGATGAGGTGAAATAAAAATTTGTTAAAATACTGCTAGCCCTGATCCAGTATATCAGCTTCGTATTAAAATAATACTTTCTGCTTGAAAGCTGTGTTGTGACTGTTACTGTCATCGGTACTGTGCTTATGTATTTGTCTTCATGGGTGGTTTACACCATATAGGCCACATCACACACACACACACACACACTTTCTCTCTCCCCATCTGCTCGTCCATGGCCCCGTGGTGGAGCCTCCATCTTGTTTCCTGTCAGCCGGAGAGGGATGAAGGCAGGGAGCCCAGAGTTCACCATCTGATGGACAGCTTGAGTTTGGCCATATGTCCATGTCACACTTTATACCTGTGTCTATTTACAGATTTTCATTCAATCCCTTCTGTTATTAATAAACCATCTTTAAACGCGTGTGTGTGTTGATGAAATGTGATCCACTTGATGCTCAGTTTGTCAGGAAAAGAGTGCACTTCCCCTAGGAGGCGCTTTTTCCAGGCTCAATAACCCAAGCCTGTCTCCTTTCATTATATTGATATTAAATTTTCGTTCTCTGCCCGTTTTTATCTCGGTTAGTTCCTACTCAAGCTCAAGATGCCCAGGATTGGCAAACGTCACCGTGATTGACAGATAGTCAGACAGTACGCCATTTCTTCCATGACCAATGTTGCTCTCTTGGCTCTCAGGTACAGATGGCTGTGACATGATCTCTAGCTCTCCTGACCCATTCTCCCACACTACTCAGGAACTGAATACATCATTGTTAATACCGAGAAGCAGCTGTGACTAGAGTCTTTCTTTACAAGCATTGCTGAGGCTCAGACAGATTTATGTGCAAGATTTGATTGCATTTCTGTTTCAACCCCTTGTATTTGCGCATCATCTGCATTTATGAAATATTCTGAATTCCAGATGGTTTTTCTGTTCAGCTGTGAAAATTATCATCAGGTCCAATGTCCCCATTTTCCAGTCTCAGCTCCTGATCCCACATCATCTTTTCAACCATTGACCAGGAACTTTCATGGGGAGAGCATGAACTGCCTGTTTGATTAGGGTTTAAATTCATAGGCAACTAAAATTTCAGGTTTAATAACCTGTCAACAAAAAGGTCCGGGTGAGTTGTGTAAATGAGTGAAGAAGCCAAGCAATAGTACACCAGGTGTGTGTGTATT
Source organism: Tachysurus vachellii (assembly GCF_030014155.1). Taxonomy (NCBI): domain Eukaryota; kingdom Metazoa; phylum Chordata; class Actinopteri; order Siluriformes; family Bagridae; genus Tachysurus; species Tachysurus vachellii. Next base: position 26,073,841 of record NC_083471.1, on the reverse strand, counting down.
TGTTTGTACAGTAGGTGTGTGTTTTGAAGGACTGTACGTTTTTCTTGCGCTCAGTTCATAATCCACAGGAGTATCGGTATGTGTGTTTCTAGCCTGACCTGATTTGTGTTCATTGTGTGTGACAGGTCTTACCTGATTAGTAAATGCTAGTGTGTGTATTTGATGAAGGTCAGAGAGGTGAAGGTCACGGTTGCAGGATAAGCTGCTGGATGTGACTAATCTGACAGCCAAGGAAGAGGGAGGTCAAATAGACTCTGACCCACACACAGACACACACACACACACACACACTCATATCTAGTATGTTTGTAACCACACACCTGCAACTCATCCCTGAATTCTGGCTAAGCACCAAACCAAAAACTGGTTTTACTCGTCGATCCTGGTTCAATTGACACTTACGGATTTCATCTGAATGACTTTCCTCGATCTCTTTAAGCAACACAGGTCGTGTCCCAAACGCTAAAAATGCCTCACTGTATTTTTTAATAGATTCCTGAAGCCTGAAACACATGAGGTGCTTTCACACTGAACTCGCAAATTCTTTTTTTTTCTCGAGTAGTTAAAATCACGAGCAGACAGTTGCTAAGAAACAGGATATTTCACACAAAGCACAAGATAGCTGATGACTCAGGATAACAACTTAGTTAGCTAGTACATAATTCTTGCATGCAAGCAAGAAACAAGACAGAACTGTCTAGAATGTCAGCAGTCACCTCAGATGTTTGGTGAATTATGAAGAAAAGACAATGAAACGTCAACACCGTGCCACGGCTGTGAACGTGAAGTTATTATTCGACTAGAAATGAGGCTAACAATCTAATAAACTAGCACCTAGGCATTAAGTCAATTACAGAAACCTAAAAAAAGGCAATGTGATGGTGAAAAGGGACTAAAACTAAAACTTTTACCTCAGATCTGTTGGTAAATTACTAAGAAAATACAGATATGAGGCTGTAATTATACTCAGGGTTGTGAACTCCAGTTACATCAAAGATCAAACAAACTTTTTGGTGTGTTCAAGATATTTAAGCAATTAGACTGACACTAAAAATTTAACAAGCTATTAAACCGACATCATTTATGGTGCTAAAGTCAACATTTACTTCAGGCGTGTTGGTAAAATACTAAGACAAGGCGCATTATGACTAAAATGACACAATTAATTATATGTAGCATTGAACGCTAAGTAAACTCTTGTAGGTTCTGTAGTTGTTTATTATAAAAGCTCAGCACCGTCACAACTCGTAGCTCAGAGCTTTTACAATGACAACCGTTTATAATGAACACAGAGTGACCTCTTTGTATCATTTGACTGTAAATTCATCTACAAATAAAATAAAACAAAGAACAAGCAGCTTGACAGTGAAAATGAAACACATGCCTCAACATTTACCGCAGTTGTGTTGGTAAAATGCTCAGAAAAAGGTTCTCTATGACTAAAATTACACTGTAATTATACTTAGTGAAGACGGCTAAACAAACTCCTAAAGGTTCTGATGTTCTATATTATGAAAGATCAGCAGTGGCTTTAAGTTTTGGCTATCATTTGACTGGAGAGAAGGCTACCAATTTAGCAAGCTATTGTGTAGCCATTAAATCGTTTATAGAAACAAACAAAAGGAGCGATGGTAAAAACAGAGCGACTGTAAAAATGAGACACAAACCGCAACATTTACCTCAGACGTGTTGGTGAAATACAAGTTAAAGACTCAGTACAACTAAATTTACACTGCAGTTATACTTAGCACTGAGCGCTAAGCAAACTCCTAAAGGCTCTGAAAATATATATTGTAAAGCAAACATTATGGCCCAAGTACCTCAGATGTGTTGGTTAATTAAGAAAAGGGAACTTGACGATGGGCTAACTTGAATTTTTAAAGTCGTCTTTGACAACGAAGATGTTCAGTTTTTTGTAAACTTTTAAAATAAACACAATTATCGTGTCTATTACCCATAATGCAGTGTGAATACATCAGGACATAGGTTTTAACTACAGATATCTGTATTTGCCATCAAGCAAGGTGAAGACATCAGTTATCAATCATTATCCAGCATAGCTTATTCACATGTCAATCGATAATTGAAGCATTGCTAAGTTAGTTAGCCAGCTTCCTCTCACTAACTAATTCAGGCTACTCATTCGCTAAAGTTTGGTATTTAATTCAACCAAGCTATCTGATCTATTGTATTATTGCTAAACTAAATTTGTAAAAGTGCTAGAAATTTGTTGTAGTGCCAAGCAGTTTTTTTAAGCTAATAACATCATGGATTAGCTTGTTGCTCCATGATGACTCGAGGACCGAGATTTTCGAGTGATCCGTTGCATGAAATGCATTTAGTGACATGATTATAGCAAAAATGTTAGGCTACTAATTAGCCAAGAAAAAAGTTGTGATGTTCTCTTGATCTAGTATCTCTTTTTTGTGACTCACTGATTTCCCTGAAAAATCACAGAAGCACGAGAGACGCATTCCACACGATTACATTCATTTACATGGTTATGTTTTTATTCAAACCAGTTTCTCCAAACCACACCAGACCTTGATACAACAATGAGGAAACCGATTCGCCAAAATAAAGATCAAGGTTTAGTAACCTATTTGAAATCTCACAGATTTGGAAATGTAGTTTTCATCATGTTCAGTCTGCTCATTAGCTCAAGCAGCTGGGAAGCTGTTAGCAAGTTACTGAAAAAGGCTAAAACAACGTTCTCTCTTTACTAGTGAATTTACTTAAAGACCAGAGACTGATGTTAAGAGCTCATGGAAATAGTTTTTTTCTAGCTAGCTAGAACTAGCATTTGATAAGTGCAGTTTGTAAAACTGCAAAGGTAAAAGTAAAAGGTAAAAAAAGACTCAGGTGGGCACACAAAAACACACACAGGTAACACATTCTGCACATTTACATACATTTACATGTTTATTTTTTTCCTCAGGGTTTTATTCAAATTGGTTTCTTCGGTCTGTGAAAGCGTGCTACATCGCTAAACTTTAGCTCAACTAAAGAGGAACAAAAAACCCTTGAAACACGTTCAGTGTAGGTACCTCTTTCCTTTTTTTTGTTTATATCAATGTTCAATATTTTAATCTTTTTTTGCCACTCTGGGCATTTTTGTCCCTTTTTATCGCCATAAAATTAAAATGAATATAGAATCAGGACGACTCTCTGAATGTGTCAGCGTTATATTAGTGATAGATGCGGTTCTAGACAAAGTCTCGGCTCAAACCGATAAACCATCGTTACGTGATGACTACAAAAAGGGTGAAGAGTTGGCGTTAATACTGTATGTACTTTAAATCGAGCTATGAAGACAAACACTACAGAGAAAGCTAGCTAAACGATTAACATTACTCCAGACGCTTGCTTGCCAGAATGACGATGAGCTCGCGTTACGTTGTGCTATGCTAAGTCACGACCCACAGCAGGGCTTCCCTTTGGTTATTTTGTTCGTTTGATTGTCTCCACCTCTTACCACACCTCTGCTTCCCCTTTTCTTTTTCTTTCTTTCATTGTTTTTTTCTTCATTTTGAAAAGGAACAACGCTTGAAAATAAAAAAACGAAAGCCTGAAAGCAGAAGCATGTTGGAGGTTTTGATGGATTTTTGTGTCATCATTTTAAAGGTTCCCTGAAACCTGTCCTGTACACCTGTGTGCTAAGCGCACCTCAACTCTATAGGTTTATGATTAACATCGACCCGTTCATCGACCTCATTGTGTCCATCCTTCCTCTCATCAGCTTATTGATTGCTTACAAGCCATTCGGGGTTCCGGACATCTTTTACCTCTCCGTCTCCTCCTCTTTCTCTCCCTCTCATCCCTCTCTCCTCTCATCCGCTTACTGGTGGCGTCCCGGTCCAGACCACTATGGCGTGCGGTGGAACGCGTCATCACCTACAGTACAGCAGGAGATCAGGGAGGAGGATCTCATCCTCCAAACTGTTTTTTTTTTTATTTAAGTTATAGCAGCTATAAACACCGATTCCCTCACCAGCGACTCGCAGCTGTGCTACTGAGGGAAAGTTAGTCCACCACTTCTGACCAATCAGAAGGCAGAATGAAACGGCGCTGTGGTGGAGTACAGCTTAACATCTACACTTTTCATCGTATCTTGACTCCAGAAAAAGAGGATTTTTATTAACGACGTTATCTTTTACCAGATCTCACGATAATACTGTAAAAGTGTTTATAAACGTGGATCAAACACAGAGACGTTTCAGATTATACGCTACACCGATTCGGGCTGTCGGATTTACGTGTCAGTGTAACGACCTCGCTGTTGGTTGCTAGGCAACCGTTGACCTACGGAGATTGAGATTTCTGAAAGTTAAAATCCAGTAAAAATAACAAAACACGAACATTTCAGGAATCCAGAAGAATTCCTCGTGTGTCTGGTTTCCGGGAGCCTCCTCAGCCTCCGGTTCACATTTCGACCCAAAAGACAAAACGAGTGAATCTGTTGTTATGCAAGATTTTTTTTTTTTATTATTTCAGATGTTACTAACAAATAGTAACAAACTCAGTACATGTACATAGTGTTGCTGATGGTTTAATTCTCCGTTGGTTTTTCACCACATTCGAGTCGGCAACATCCAGACAGCCTGAACTTCTGTTTCTGTGGTTTCGAACAACGTAACGGCGTAAAAACGATCCGTTTGGACTGAACACGAAAGAAAACAAAACCACATGGAGCTGTCCTAGAGGCAGTAGCTTTATTTATTTAAACTGTGTGTCTTGTTAGTAGAACACACCTGAGACACAGTCACAATCAGTGGGAATGACTCTGATGGGTTTTGCTGTCCAGAACAGATCGTACACACCGCGTGTGTTTGTTAAGGGGTCCGTACGTCTGCACGGCGTTAAGGCTTCAGCCGTTTTGGTAATAAAAGTTCCCGACTCTCGTAAGCGTAAACACCATCCGTCTCCACCTCTGGACTTTAGCTGCAGGGTTGAAGGTGGCACAGGAGAATCAACATGGACAGAAAATAAAAACAGAACAAAAAAAAAAAAAAAAAAAAGAGGAGGGTTTGATCTCGAGTGAAACCGTGAGTGTGTGTCAGCACCCGGGACGTGCCGGAGCCACGCAGGGAGTTTGTGCAAATCCTGTGCATTTCAGCTGATGATTATGATTCGCAAATCTGCACAGATGGGTGTAAAAAACCTGCGCTGCTCAAACACACCCTTTATTCTCCTTTAAAGTCTTTTACAGAATGTTTCAGAGTTTGTTTTCTCTCTCTGCGCTGGTGTCGAAGGAGGGCAGAGAGATGGAACGCTCACACACACACACACACACACACACAGACGTGTCACAAATAAAGTACAATAAAGGATACAGGAGTCATCGAAAGGTTTAACCGTGTGTGTGTGTGTGTGTGTGTGTTTTCACACCAGTTCTTAGACGCTGAGAAGGAAACAGATTTTGTACCTTTTACTCATAACAAATAAAAACAAGACGAAATCATGTCCACACACACGGCTTTGAAGATCCCTTCCTCTCTGTCTGCAGACAGTGACCCCACACACACATACACACACACACACACACACACACACACACACACACCCCTTCCCGGTCGAACAATCACGTCACGTCTCGTCGCTACATCTCGATCACGCTACATTTTTTTTTTGTTTGTTTATTTATTTTATTTTTTTTAAAGGCGGGGCTGATTTATAAAGTCATTAAAAACTCCACGTAGTAAACATATAATCCTACATATATAGATTATTTTTTTTTAAAGGTTCTTTATTTTATTCTTTTAAAGTTTTTTTTTTGGTGCATTTCTTTCAGGTCTCTAAGGTTCTTTGCGGTTTTGTCTCGTCTTTGATAAAAAATAAATAGACTCTACATCTACATTCGGGCGACTCGGAGTCTCGCCGCTTGCTGGCGTCCGTGTCGCGTGACCACATGCTTTTTTCCCTGAACACCATCACTACCACTTCACCCCCGAACAAACTACTTTCCTTTAGCTCGCTTTTCCTGCCGTTCCGTTAGATTTTTAACGCACGTTTATTTCTCTTTCTCTGTATATATTTATATATTTATATATCCAGATATAGATAAAACTTCTCGAAACAAAAAGGAAAGAATTAAACACGTTTAACATCAAGAACAGCACGAGGTCATTTCAGGATGCACACAAATCTAGTCTAAATACAACAGCGCTCGTAGGCCGTGTCCATACACACTGTAGATCATCTGTGCAAATAAACACCACACCTTTAAGAACGAGAGAAAGGAGGAAGAGGAGAAAACCCACTGGGATATAACTCAAGCCACTAAAGAAATGACGACTTTAAATAGACTCTTCTCTCTTGTTTTTTTTTTTTGTTGGGTTTTTTGTTTTCTATATGTATATATTAAATATATAAAACCTAAATGTTTATCTGTGACATATATTTGGATTAAATAAATACTTTGTGATACGTAGAAGATGTTTAGATAGATTTCTTTAAACTATATACATAAAATGCCGTGTTACAAAGATAAACAGTTTCAGCGTCTCGGCAGAGAAGGACACACACACACACACACACACACACACACACACACACACACACACACACACACACACTCGCTCAGAGAGAAAGGAGGTCAGCCCTGTTGGGTCAAAAACAAAGCCCTTTTTTCACCTTCCTATAATTCTGAGATCTTTAATAATAATAATAATATTAATAATAATAATAATAATAATAATAATAATAATAATAATAATAATAATAATAACTTCCTGTTCGCTAGTGGAATGTGCTTACTTCCTTGTTTCTTCTGGGGGGAGGGGAAAAATAAAACAATTCACACTCAGGCCACCGTCAGTGAGCAGAGAGGAAGAGATGGAACGAGCCGAGTTGTAGTTTCTCACGTGGCCCACCGGTCAGTCCCACCACTGAGATCTCTTACTGAGATGTGATACGTTCCTTGTGTCAACAGTTTGTCTATCAAAAAAAAAAAAAAAAAGGTAAAAGTATCAAGGCGCCAAGTCGTCAGCAGCACCGAAACGTCTTGATGTGTCCTTGCGAAGTCTTTATTTTTTTTCAGCGACACGTTAAACGATGTGTCCTGCGTGACGGTCGTTACGTTCGGATCCTGATAGCGACCTCTTACCCCCAGATCCCGAGCTCCTCGATCAGACGGCACTAAACAGCTAACGCTGACGTGCTAGCGAGGATCGGTGGGAATCGAGCAGGAGTGGATGTTGAGGAGGATGACATCACCATTGCTAGGTAACGGCCCCAGGGCTTGGTGGGGGTTGTGTAGGGGGTAGAGGAGATCGTCTGGACGCTGGAACGGTGCAGGAAGTTTATTCTCTTAGTTTAAGATTAGCTTAAAGACTACACCTGATACTGGAACTAGAGTAGCTGCGATCTCTCTGGAGAGCAGAGGAGAATCACGATGATGACCACAATGACCACGGTTCACCTTTCTTTTCCTTTTTTTAAATTTTTTTTTACCCCTGTTCTTGCTGCTGCTGCTTTTTTGTGTGATCTGAAATAAAAAATAAAAAAAATAAAATAAAAAAAAAAAAACATTCCTGCTGTGTGATCTTTGGTAAAAGCCGACCTTCTGCCGCTGATCTCGGGGTTAAAAAAGACAACAAAAAACTCTCGGATCCGCGGTGAAGGGGGCCGGCTTACACCGAGAGGCTGCGCTGCGTATAAGTGCAAAATTCCATGCTGTGATAGGTCAGCTGACCGGTCAGGTGACCTAGCCCTGTGTCTGGAACATCCTGATCTGATTGGTGGACAAATGGAACGTGGAGGAGGGCCGGCGTATACAGTGGGTGTGGCAATGAGGAACATTCTCTGGTCAGAGAAGAACACAAGTGTTTCGTCAGAGGAGGAGGAAGAGGAGGAGAGGACGGATACGAGGTAGGGAGGATGTGATCGGACGACTCGGACGGAATTCCTCTGAGGCTGATCGGACGGCGAAGGTGAGAAGGTTTAGGAGGAACGGATACATGAGGCTGCGTTACGTTTCTTCGTTCTCGGAGAACGAGCTTTGTTTTAGTCTGGACGTCGCAGAGCGAGACGAGAGAATGCGATGGGGCGCTCGCTCTGGAACTTTCGGATTTTGTACGTGGGGTTGCAGCTCACGTGGTCACGTTCCGGAGCTGGAGATGGGTGGAGGGAGAGGTGGCGGAGGTCAGGAGGGAGTGGGTGTGCTCTTATAGACTTAGAGTTTTCTCCTGAGTGTTGGCGAGGCAGCGCAGGCTGACGTGGCTGGAGTAACCTTCATCACTGCAGCTGCTCCTCAGGCTGCCTCGCTCGTCTGAGTCGCTCACGCTGCTGGTGCTCCACTCCAGATCCCCCAGCAGATAGTCTGTACCTTCTACATCCACATCCACCTCTTCTGTAGACACACACACACACACAGACACACAAAAATACAGATTTAAAAATGCATTCAGAGTAACTGGAGTTTGGAGCAGCTGTAACTGTGGGAATAAATGTCATTTAACCTTCAACAAGGATGTGTTCAATAATAGGACAGGAAGATCTTTACCAAATGCCCTCAAATGGACATCGCTGATTTTTCGGACTCCACTTTCGCCTATAATTGTTTACCTGTTTGTACAACAGCACTTGACTCTAAAAGCTTGTTTAATAATGGAAACCAGACATAAAAGGCCCGTGTTCATTCAACCACCGTTGTGTGTGTGTGTGTGTGTTTGTGTTTGAGAGAGTGTGAGAGTGTGTGTGTTTGAGAGAGCGTGTGTGTTTGAGAGAGTGTGTGTGTGTTTGAGAGAGCGTGTGTGTGTTTGAGAGAGAGTGTGTGAGTGTGTTTGAGATTGTGTGTGTGAGTGTGTTTGAGATTGTGTGTGTGAGAGAGAGAGAGTGAGTGTGTGTGTGTGAGTGTAAGTGTTTGTGAGTGTGTGAGCGCGCTCGTGAGAGAGAGTGTGCGTGTGTGTGTGTGTGTGTGTGCGTGTGTGTGTGTGTGTCTGTGTGTGTCCAATGACACAACACAATAAAATGTTTTTACGAATCCTTAAAGACTGCATCAGCAGGTCAGCAGTGACTCTTGGTGTGGACACGTCACTCAGCTGTACAACCAGATGTTGCGTGTTGGTGTGAGTGTGTGTGTGAGTGTGTGTGTGTTTGAGAGTGTGTGTGTGTGTGAGAGAGAGAGTGTGTGTGTGTGTGTGAGAGAGAGAGTGTGTGTGTGTTTGTGAGTGTGTGCGCGTGCGTGTGTGTGAGTGTGCGTGTGTGAGTGTGTGAGTGTAAGTGTTTGTGAGTGTGTGCGTGCGTGTGTGAGAGAGTGTGCGTGTGTGTGTGTGTGTGTGCGTGTGTGTCCAAAGACACAACACAATAAAATGTTTTTACGAATCCTTAAAGACTGCATCAGCAGGTCAGCAGTGACTCTTGGTGTGGACACGTCACTCAGCTGTACAACCAGATGTTGCGTGTTGGTGTGAGTGTGTTAATTGTGTGCACGACTCTGTGTGCGCCGGTGAGAGCACACACAATCACACACACTCAAGATGGGTGTAACAAACAGGACACACTTCCACGGTGTGTTTGTGTGTGTACCTTGGTCAGAGTCAGATTTATCTGATGAGAAGGTGGAGCCCATGCTGTCCATGCGTGTGCGCTCCACTCCCAGCTGCTCCAGCCGTCTGCGCAGGTGCCTCCGCTCCCGCTGCAACTGATCTAGCGTGTGCTGCGCCTTTCTCTCGCTCTCCTCCAACCGCTACACACAATCACACACACATTGCAGCATCTCTGACAGCGGCAGCAGGTTTATATAGTGATGTGCTTCTTCTGATGTCTCCGTAGTAACAGAGATATAGAGTAAGGAGTCTCCGGTATCAGTGCTTTGTAACAGTCAGACTGTCATACTTGTTCTTCTGCACAGTAACATAGCGAGCTGTGATTGTTTTCTCTCCAGGAGAAAGGAAAAGAAAGAGAAATGCTGGTGATGGAGGGACTGTTTCTAGCTGCTATAATGTAGGTCAGAATTTCCATAGATCAGAATTGGATTAAGACTTCATTAAAATTAGGGCTGGGCGATATGGCTGAAAACTGTATCACGATATCAGTGTTTGATATCGGTCGATATCGATAATTATTGATATTTTTATGACCCATTTAAAATAAGGTGAAAATGTGTTATCAAACAGATTTTTTACTGATATCGATCACGTGCCTATCGCGATACATATCGTTATCGTTTTATCGCCCAGCCCTAATTAAAATGCAAGTCATTAATTGAGATTGAATATAAAGCTCCAATGCCCACATTCGCAAAGTAGGATGACAATGATGATGATGATGATGATGATGATGATTATGTAAATATAAATTTTGTCTCTGGCCTTTGATCCGTTATTCAGGTGGTGTTCATAATGCTTCGAAAATAAACGAAAATAGACACACAGACACACACAGACACAGACACACACACACACACCTTGATGTGATCCTTGGCCTTCATTAGTAGGCTGAGGGTGGTGTGCCGGTTGGAGTCTGGTCCCAGAGGCACCAGGGACTTCAAGCGTTCCAAACATAGCCGTAAATGTGCCCTCCTGGGAGGAGAGAGAGGGAGAGAGAGAGAGAGAGAGAGAGAGAGAGAGAGAGAGAGAGTAATAATCATATTTCAAGTACACACTCATGATGAACACCTGTTCCTGGTTCTGTAAAACATGACCTCAAGTAGCATGATGTGGTTAAATAACAATTGTGACCAGAGTTCCTTGTTCCCTTGCTAGCTGTGAGATTCACCTTTTCTCCCACAGGAATGTTTGAAACCTGACTTATATACACGCTCCATATCTCAACATTTCAGTGTTCACTAGGATTTCCCTAATCGCCGTGATGATCCGAGAGCACGTGGCATTTACACGAGGGCGGTGTGTAGATTACTTTACACCGAGGCCGGGATG
>NC_083471.1:26052961-26057961 GCF_030014155.1 Tachysurus vachellii | reverse complement strand
TATGTGTGTGTGTGTGAGACGGGGGATGGTCGGTGAAGAATGCTGGATGGTGGAGGACAAAGGAAGGATTCTCTACTCGCTGTTCTCAGGAGGAGATGTTACATCATTTGCCTTCGAAGCAGCGCTGCAGTAACCGACCACACACACACACACACACACACACACACCATTGTTAATGTTTCATACAGCAGCAGCAACCTCAAACCCTGACTTCTGTCTCCTGATTGGTCAGAAAGGTGTTGATTAGTTTTCTATTTGAGCAGCAGGTTTATATTAATGTCATGTGGTTTCTATAGTAACAGGGCCGTGTATGGAGGATGATCCACATAAACAGGTTAAAAAGGTAACTGTTAACATGGTGATGTTTTGTTGTAAGGAGACGTTTACGTATCGTGTGGAAGGAGTCTCCAGTGTCAGTGCTCTGTAACACAGTCTCTATCTATCTATCTATCTATCTATCTATCTATCTAATACTGTAACTGTACTGTACTGTCCATCTCTCACTATCTATCTGATATACAGTATTTATCTACCTATCTATTTATCTTTAGTCCATCTGGACAAACACAGGCATTCTTTCTTTCGTTCCTTCCTTCCATCTACAGTAACTGTCCATCCATCCAACTCTCTATGACTATCTCCATCTATACACAGTTACTGTTCATCTCTCTCTCTCCCCCCATTTCTCTCTCACATCTATCCTATAGAGGAAGAATAAAGTGGGGAAAGGTTGGAGAAGGAGTGATATAATATCTGCTGGAGCGTACGTGAGAACAGGAAGTGAAGTTACTGTGACTTGCTGAGATCACAGCTAACGGATCTAGCGGTCAGTTAGGGGAACTTCTGATTGACGTGTTGTTGTGTCAGGATCTGTGATGATTTCCTGTATGTTCTGTAGGAGAGTCGCTCAGCCTGGAGGGAGCAGTGAGTTTCATTATAAAGACTGGATTAAAAGCATAATTCCTTAACTATGGATTTAAAAGTGATAAAACACGATAATGTGACGAAAAAAAAAACAGATTTAGTATTTGTTATCTGACGACGGTAGCAGTCGTGCCTGTGATCGACTGAGTTTAAAACTGCTTCAGAAAAAAAACCCAAACATCTGCTGAACAGATAAATGTAAATAGAAACTAACAGACGTATCACCTTACTGTCACTGCAAGATGTCAGAAACAACTCGAGTCGCACCTTTACAGTCTCGCTGCATTTAAATGAAATAAATAAACATTTTATTTTGACCTGATTACTGCTGAGTGTTTAGCGATTTGCTTTTGTTTGTCCTCTAAATTTCGAGGCAAATCGGGACGAGGTACGGATCTGTAACTGCGGTGTAGCTGTGGGACGTTGGGTGGGGTGTTGAATGTCCCCGGCAGTGACGAGAAGCCGAGCCCGTCTGAGACCCGAGACCCGGCGGCGTTAAGGGTTTCAAAAGAGTTTCTCCTGCTCGTGCCGCTGAGCTCGGCTAAAATGTATTATTCAACGCCGTCTGCAAACTGAGCTGGATGCATGTGTGTGTGTGTGTGTGTGTGTGTGTGTGTGTGTGTGTGTGTGTGTGTGTGTGTGTGAGAGACCCAGCTTAGCTCATAGGACCACAAAACATTAGAAGGTCACCTCAAATGAGTGTGAGAACAGGAACTGACATGTTTGGCAGGATGTTGAAGGATAAAACACTGTAATTGTAAACAGACAGAAGAAGAATGTAGAAAACATTCAGACATCTGAACTGGATTCCTGAGCACTACTGAGCACTACTGAGCACTACTACTGTGTTCGATAGCGTTGGTAACAAAGTAAATGATTTAAATGTGCGATTGTTGTTTTGTTTTTTAAATCCTACTCGTACTTGTTTCACGTTCTGGTTCATTTCCAGGTTGAATAAACGATATTGTTCAGAATACTTGTCCTGTTATACATGGGCCTCATCGAGAGCCGGTTAAGGAGATGTTGTGAACTGATAAAAAACATGTATGTACTCCTAGCTGTGTGAAACACCCGGACGTAAAACCTCAAAACCGCGTTAAAAGAGAAAAACAGGACAGATAAATAAAAGGTGCTATGGGCCTTGAATATCTGAGTGACTTCATGACTGACACACTCACTCTAGTTAGCATGCTAATGCTGCATTTGACTAAAGCTCGAATAGCGAAAGAAAGAAAGAACACACAAAATAAGGGTCCTGAGGGATATGATGAAGTGGGCGTACCTGTTCTTCTCCATCTCGTTATGCGTAGACCTGCAGAGAGAGAGAGAGAGAGAGAGAGAGAGAGAGAGAGAGAGAGAAAGAGAGAGAGAGAAAGAGAGAGAGAGAGAGAGAGAGAGAGAGAGAGAGAGAGAGAGAGAGAGAGAGAGAGAGAGAGTTAAAAATCAGAGTGTCCGTGTATTACAGTTAGAAAAAAGGCACTCTGGAAGTGCCCTAATGTGCTCATGGCTGATTTAAAGTGTGCAGTGTGGAGGTGGATGATGATAAGGATGTGTGTGTGTGTGTGTGTGTGTGTGTGTGTGTGTGTGTGTGTGTGTGTGTGTGTGTGTGTGTGTGTGTGTGTGGGAGAACAAATAAAAGAGACTGCTAGAGCCAAAACCAGCTACGTAAAATGAAAATCCTCACCACGCTGCGTTACATAAGAACAGGATCACCGCTGAATATCGGTTGAAAGTGTCTGTATGAATGGGTGGAGATTTAAGAAAGGTGTAGCTCTTCCTTTTAATTCCACTTGCTCTAAGTGAACTGAAAGCTAACTCCTATTCTGTCCCTCGTTCGTCCTGAGTATCGTGCTCAAAAAAAAAACGTTCACGCAATTCAAAAAGTTTTTTTCATTAAGCTCCTTTTCCTCATCCGTCCATTTGTTCTGAGGTGCTGCGTAGCTACAACCACGCGACCTGAAGTTAATCGCAGCTCGAGGACATCGCGGCGTGTTGTCTGGAATAACCTGAGCGTGTAGTGTGTGTACGCGACATGTCAGAACTGCAGTAATTACATGTTTCAGACTTTGTCAGACTTGTAATTAGTTGTTGAGAAAGCGGATTTCTTTTCTTTGTGCAGCCGTGTCACATGATGTCGTCTCGCACCACATGAAAATCATAACCTTCGGCTCTGGCGGTTAAAGACGTAGCTCTTCTCCAGCCACGCTGCTGAGATCATCCTTTCCAGCTGCATCACGGTGTGTTAGCTTGCAAACCATGAAGCGCTGTAGGTGACTCCACCCACTAACTTACACGATTTCTTCTGTCTCCTGCCATCTATGTAGTACTAGCAGTAGTAGCCGTTGTAGTTGTTAGCAATAACAGCGTTTGTGTAGCAGGATCAGTAGGTGTAACTGTGCCATCTGTGTAGTGCTCGTAACAGTCGTCATAACGGTAGTGATTGTGTTGTACTGGTCTTCGTATCTGTACTAACAGTTCCAGCTGTGTAGATGTAACAATGGTAGTAGAGTTAGTATTAGTAGTAACAGTAGATGGTGCAGTAACAGTAGATGGTGTAGTAGTAGTAGACAGTGTAGTAACAGTAGATGGTGTAGTAACAGTAGATGTAGATGGTGTAGTAGTAGACAGTGTAGTAACAGTAGATGGTGTAGTAACAGTAGATGGTGTAGTAACAGTAGATGGTGTAGATGGTTTAGTAACAGTAGATGGTGTAGTAACAGTAGATGTAGATGGTGTAGTAACAGTAGATGGTGTAGTAACAGTAGATGGTGTAGATGGTTTAGTAACAGTAGATGGTGTAGTAACAGTAGATGTAGATGGTGTAGTAACAGTAGATGGTGTAGTAACAGTAGATGGTGTAGATGGTTTAGTAACAGTAGATGGTGTACTAACAGTAGGTGGTTTATTAGTAGATGGTGTAGTAACAGTAGATGGTGTAGTAACAGTAGGTGGTTTATTAGTAGATGGTGTACTAACAGTAGATGGTGTAGTAACAGTAGGTGGTGTAGTAACAGTAGGTGGTGTAGTAACAGTAGATGGTTTATTAGTAGATGGTGTAGTAACAGTAGGTGGTTTATTAGTAGATGGTGTAGTAACAGTAGGTGGTGTAGTAACAGTAGATGGTTTATTAGTAGATGGTGTAGTAACAGTAGGTGGTTTATTAGTAGATGGTGTAGTAACAGTAGATGGTGTAGTAACAGTAGGTGGTGTAGTAACAGTAGATGGTTTATTAGTAGATGGTGTAGTAACAGTAGATGGTGTAGTAACAGTAGATGGTTTATTAGTAGATGGTGTAGTAACATTAGATGGTGTAGTAACAGCAGATGGTTTATTAGTAGATGGTGTAGTAACAGTAGATGGTGTAGTAACAGCAGATGGTGTAGTAACAGCAGATGGTTTATTAGTAGATGGTGTAGTAACAGTAGATGGTTTATTAGTAGATGGTGTAGTAACAGTAGATGGTGTAGTAACAGCAGATGGTTTATTAGTAGATGGTGTAGTAACAGTAGGTGGTGTAGTAACAGCAGATGGTGTAGTAACAGCAGATGGTTTATTAGTAGATGGTGTAGTAACAGTAGATGGTTTATTAGTAGATGGTGTAGTAACAGTAGATGGTGTAGTAACAGCAGATGGTTTATTAGTAGATGGTGTAGTAACAGTAGGTGGTTTATTAGTAGATGGTGTAGTAACAGTAGATGGTGTACTAACAGTAGATGGTGTACTAACAGTAGATGGTGTACTAACAGTAGATGAGTGACACTACAGCATTCCAAGGCTAAAAAATGGAGAGTTTCAGCTTTAACACCGTGTTCGTTCTTCTTGAATAAATCCATCTCTCTGTAACCTTGACAACAGATTCCGCCTCCTGACTGTAGCGGATGGTTAATTAGCTCATCTCTGTACGTTTATTAACAATAAAAATGCCCTCCACCCTTAACTCTGATCTGCAGCCGATCGGCTCGGAGTTAAAGCGTCTGCTGGGTGGTGCTTCTCGAGTGTCCCGCCTCTTTCTGTTGAACTTCACGTAGAGCTTCTTAATCGCGAATTCTTTGTTCAGTTCCCCGTTCTTATCTCCT
>NC_083471.1:26020461-26042961 GCF_030014155.1 Tachysurus vachellii | reverse complement strand
CTTGTGCAGACATTTAATTCATAAATGTTTGTACTGCATATACATCTGCACATGTTTCAGGAAGTGACATCTAGGTTGAACGTACATGATGGATGCATGTGTGTGTATGTGTGTGTGTATGTGTGTGTGAGAGTGAGAGAGAGAGAGAGAGAGAGAGAGAGAAACACACTTACCTGCTGCTGCAATTTTTCTTGCTTTTATTTTTCCTCTTGGAGCCGTCCCTGTCTTTGTGGCTGGTGAACGGTAACGTTGACGCGTACCCATGCTCTGCTTCTGCAAAATAAATAAATATATAAATATATTAACAATAAACAAACATATATTCTGTGATCAGTCGAAAAACACGTCAGTGCACTGAATACGTCCTCCCACGCAAAACCGTGACCTGTCGGATGTCTGTCTTGAAAAATAAAAAGAAGTCAAATGTTCTGCTTTTGGGTCAATGATGTCATCTGAACTGGAGTAAACCCAACAGCCCCAAATCACAACACATCCAGGAAGAGGGAGGAGGGTAAGGACAAGAAAAAGACTCGGAGCTGATGATGATGATGATGATGATGATGATGATGATGATAAGAGCAGGAAAACCTTCACCAGGTCTCAAAATAAAATAATCCCATAGCAGACAAGAAAGGAAGGATGAGGATGCAAAGAAGAAAAAAAAACATGTGGACGTACAAATGAGGCACAACAACAAATTATTTATTTATACAAACATCTAAATTTGCACTTGAAATTTCGAATAAAAGAATATTTGTTGTTATGTGTTACACACAAAGCGTGCGTGCACACACACATACATACACACACACACTCACCTACACACACTCACATGCATGCATACATACACACCCACAATAACTCATATACACACACACATCGCGCACACACCAAATCATACACACACACACACACTCATACACACACAGCGCGCGCACACACTCACATGCATGCATACATACACACACACACACATACACACACTCACATACAGCGCGCGCACACACACACACCAACTCATATACACACACACATCGCGCACACACCAACTCATACACACACACAGCGCGCGCGCACACACAGGCACACAGCGCGCGCATGCATGTTTGTTTGCATGCAAAATATTAAATATATATATATATATATTAAACAAGCTCGCGTTTTTTTTTTACCTCTTTCTCTACGATCAAGATACTCAGCAGCTTCGATCAACATCTGCACCATCCCGATGGCCGCCATGTTCCACAATAACACCGCCGTTAGTTACGGTGTAAAAAAAGGAAAACAAAAATAGAACAAAAATAAACAGGAGGAAAAATGTTGTCCTCGCGCGCGTCCGTTAGAGAGGAAAAACCGCAAACAAAAACAAAGCTAGCTCAGTGACAGCATGAGGAAAATATATTCTGTGAGGTAAATGTTTTATACAAAAAACGTGTCGTTCAAGAAAAGTAGTTTTATTTTTA
The DNA here is from genome assembly GCF_030014155.1 of Tachysurus vachellii. Classification (NCBI taxonomy): domain Eukaryota; kingdom Metazoa; phylum Chordata; class Actinopteri; order Siluriformes; family Bagridae; genus Tachysurus; species Tachysurus vachellii. Next base: position 26,041,498 of record NC_083471.1, on the reverse strand, counting down.
TAGTCAATCTAGTGTCGGTTCCCAAATGACGTGTCAGCAGCGAGCTAATGTGGCTAATCCGTGCTGTGATGCTAATGTACGGGCTGTGGTGAAAAAAAACAAACAAACACAAGCAGACAAAAATAAAGCTCTGAAAAATTAGGGGTGCAAATGATATAAAGTGCGAGTGAAAAAATTATTAATAGATTTTTTTTTTCTTCTCCTTCCAAACGAAATGTCAAAAACAAAAACAAACCTCTGACAAAAAAAATATTTAAACCTAATAAATTAGTTTCAGATTAAAAGCCCGTTTTTTTTTGCACCTCTGCTAAAATACTTCACTTGACGTTTTAATGGAAATAAAAAAAAAACAAACAAAAATCAGCTGCTGGTTTGTTTAAAAAAGTGACAAAATGAGCAAGAGAATAAAAAATAAACAAAGTGACAGACTTCCTGTCAAAAAAAACCCTAAAGTTTTACTGAAACTGATCAGGCTACGTTTCATTATCAGCCGTCAGCTCTTTAGCAACCGGTTAATTTTATTCTTAGGATTTAAATTTGAACAGAAAAACAAGCGAACAAAATGATAAACGTCGCTCTTTGCAGGCAGCTGAAACGCTTGTGAAGAGACTGTCATATTATCCTTTTCTTTACTGACGGCTCGGTCTCAATCGCACGCTCGCTCCATAAAAAGCTCCCTACGTAGGGCACAAAACAGCGTCATCTCGAGCTCACTCTTTACGTTAAACGCGTTTATTGGAACGCGACCCTGAAACGCCAGAGGATACGCTCTGCCATTGGACGACGCGTTAAGGAAAACTCGTTTCCTATTGGTCATTGAAACGAAGGCCGCGCGTGACACGAAGCCGCTTTCCTATTGGTCAAATCGGTCGTGGTTTCGACAGCTGAAGAGAACTGAGGAAAATAAGCAAAAAATACGCAACTAACAAAACGTGTTTCTGTATGTTTTTAGTCAGAAATAACACAGAGATCGATACGATGAAGATCAGTCGAACGGTGTAGCGTCTACTCGGTTTATTTAGTCAGTAATCGAAGCTATTCGTGTTTCGTTTGTTGTTCAATCGCTATTGGTCGCCTCTCGCCAGCATAGTCTCTTCTGATTGGCCGACAAGCAACACCCCCGGAAGTGCAGCTTAGCCACGCCCACCCTCCTCTTGCACATGCTGCTTTGCAGAAACAGGACTTCTCGATGCTCACGACCAATAACTATAACATTCTGTTGTACTTTCTCTATCTTTCCCAACACTAACACACGTAAACATATCCCTGAATTATTCTTTAATAAATAATTACATTAATAAAATAAATGATTACTGTTAACATGACAGATTAGTGCCATGTGACTCATTAAAATCAGTGGACTGACCTGATGAAGGCCAAGTGTATGCACAGACACAGTAACATCTGACACTGGGGCATTTATTCTAGATTATTACATCATAACAAAAGTATAATTAATAATAATTTTTTAAAAAAAGATGCAATGATGTCAAATTTTATTGAATGTTGGTATATATGTACATTATATGTATATGAACAGATTTAGGCCTGTAGTATTAGTCAAACAAACAAAAATTAAAATATATGCGCAACAAATAGGAAAGAAAACACACTATAAACATCAACGCGGCACTCGTTAAAGTCGCGGAGATCCATCTTCAATCAAGCGATGAAGTCCAGTGGTCTGTTGAAGCCACCTTTCCTGTTCATGTATTGCCTGTAAAAGAAAATATGATTACATCATTGATCTCCTCTCTGCAGCAACATATTACATCACCGTCAGCCAATGGGAGTCTTTGTTTCTGAGCTGGGAAGCGACTCCGGACGTGATTGGTCGACTGAGCCGAGGAGCAGCTGCTGCTGCTGCTAACAGGGATGTAAACAACACGGCGTCTCCTCAGCATCATGCAGACAGGAGGGAAAAAAAAAAAAAGATCTCCATCCTGAGACGGTTCGTGCAGAAGTCTCATATCGTAGAAATGCACGAACGGAGGACATTTAGAGACGAACAGTTCTATTTATTTATAAACCAGCACATAAAACTCTAATTAAAGCAAAAATGAGAGATAAAGATCTTTTTTCACCCTCATACATGTACATTTATATTTCCCTCATACTTCCACATTATTTATTTTTAAATAGATTTCACCGCCATAACCTCACTTCAGTTTATTTACACGTCACTGCCATCTCCATCTAAATGTTTTTCTAATCAAATCTATCCACTGTTCTCTTATTCTGTATTTCAGAAAAATCCAGGAACCGGGACGACGACCTGATTACAGAACGAACAGAACGTTCTGCACGTCACACAGAATGATGTGGTTTGTTTCCACGGAACCGAGAGACGACCGTTAACGTGCCGAGTGCCAGAGGAGTTTGGGTTTAACACCAGAGAACGTTTGTAAAAGAAATAGAGCTTAATGGTTTGTGTGAAATCAGAGAGAGAGCGAGAGAGACAGAGTTTCACCTTTAGGATGCTGCATTTAATCCTACAGGTTTTCAGGAGATGCTCAAACGAGCGCAAGAATGCTGACGTAATCGATCTGAACTCAGAGGGGAAACGCAGCCTGTTCTAATGATTGTAAATGAAGGAAAACATTGTGCGTGAGAGAGAAAGATCGTAATAATAAATAAATAACACAAACCTGTATTTCCTCTTCTGCGTGACGTTGATGGCGTGTGCGTTTACAGAACCGTCCACCTTCCGACCCTGAGAGAAACAAAGAGCTTGGTTTTTATTCTAGACGATAAATAAGCAGAGGATTAAAGCAGAGGAAGATTAAAACACTGGGATGTTAAATCAGACATTTATTATTTAATTCAATAAAAAAAAAAACCTACAACAAATATATCACCTTAACGATAATGTGAGACATGCAGTATGACGTAAAGGTTACAAAAACAAACCCAGATAAACAGCAGGGGTTCAAAATGAGAGACTGTTTAATTAAATAAGAATTTGTTTTAAAGAAGAAAAATATTTTGTAAATTTGACCAAACGATGAATCGCCTGTTCAAAATGTAATTGTTATTTATTTTAAAAAAAAAAAAAAAACCGTTCTGATGTTTATAGACTTTATAAAGCTTTAGAAAATTAATCGCACTGTTAACGGAATGGATGAAACACAAAAACTGCAGGTTTTGCGCCACCGTGTGGTCGTTATAGCATTAATCTGATTTTACGCTTTCAGAGCTTTCACCCATTTTGTTGTGTTCTGGATTATTCTGGTAATCGGTATTGAATCATTCCATGCTGATAAAATCTGTGTAAAATGCTCTCATACAACAAAGCAAACAGAAGAAGAAGAAAAAAACACTACAGTCGGTGGTAAATAAACAATCAGATAGACATCAACAAAAACCCCAGAACAACACACACACAGAGAGAGAGAGAGAGAGAGAGAGAGAGAGAGAGAGAGAATGAGAATGTGAGAGAGAGTGATAAACTGTGAAGGAATGTGAGAGAGAGTGGGTGAGAGTGTGTGTGTGAGTGAGTGTGTGACAGTGTGAGAGTGACAGTGTGTGTAAAAGGTACAACACTTTACTGTTAGTTTGATTTTTTTTGCTGTTGACATTTATGGCACGTGGCAGACGTCGTTATCCAGAGGAACATACAAAAGTTAAATCATCAATAACACCAACCGCCCGTGTGTGAAACGTAGCCTTTAATCGTTTATTCAGTTAAATTCTTAAACCAAGTGCATGATTTAAATTGGTTTTAAACTGAAGGCTTACAGTAAAGAGGAGCTTTACAAAGTGGTGTCACTCTTACCTTCGTGGTGTCAAAGGAACCGAAGCCCATCAGCTTCATCATCTCAATCTCCTCCTCCGTTTTCCCCTGCATGTCCTCGGCTGTGATACACACACACACACACACACACACACACACACCATTACCATTACGTTTATTCCTGCTGTCTGTTACATGTCTGTATTAACACAGTCTCACCTGATATCTGATGGACCTTCACAGGCTTCTCCTTCACCTCCTTCCGCTCATCCTCTCGTCTGTCCTTCTGCCTGAGCGGCGACAGTGAGGACGAACGGTGTCGCCGTGGAGACCTGTGTTTAAACACACACGGACATGACATGGGTTTCTAATCACACTGTACGAGATCCTGAACAATCAGATTCTGAACAACCTACAGGGTGTAACGATGACAACACGTTCATTTGCATCTTATACCAGATGTGGGCGTGGCCAAACACTGTGTTTATACATATACACACAGAGTTTGGTCGTCCCTCACATTTTTGTAAATATTTTATTTAATATATATTTATACATTATATAAAATTGTATAAATACATATGATGTAATATCTTTTCATGTGACAACACTGAAGAAATGACACTGTGCTACAGTGTAAAGTAGCGAGTGCGCAGCTTGTATAACAGTGTAAAGTAGCGAGTGCGCGGCTTGTACAACAGTGTAAAGTGGCAAGACACACTTGTCTTTGTCCTCCTCAGCTGGTTGCCACCACACGCGCTTGACACCATCTGAACCAAATAAGTTTATCGTGGTCTCATCAGACCACAGGACATGGTTCCAGTAATACATGTCCTTAATCTGCTTGTCTTTAGCAAACTGTTTGAAAGCTTTCTAGTGCATCATCTTAAGAAGAGGTTTCCTTCTGGAACAACAGCCATGCAGACCGGTTTAATGCAGTGTGTGGCGTATCGTCTGAGCTCTGACAGGCTGAACCCCCCACTCCTTCAACCTCTGCAGCAATGCTGGCAGCATTCATACATCTATTTCCCCAACACAACCTCTGGATATGACGCTGACCACATGCACTCAACTTCTTTGGTGGACCGTAGCGAGACCTGTTCTGAGTGGAACCTGTCGTGTTAAACCGCTGTATGGTCTTGGCCACTGTGCTGCAGCTCAGTTTCAGGGTCTTGGCGATCTTTTTATAACATACGCCATCTTTATGTAGAGCAACAATTCTTTTTTTTCAGATCCTAAGAGAGTTCTTAGCCATGAGGTGCCATGTTCAGAATCAGAATCAGAAAGAGCTTGATTGCCAGGCGTGTTTTCACATGCGAGGAATTTTATACACATATAGACAATTTGTATGTACAAATGTGCAAGTTGAACCTCCAGGGACCAGTATGAGAGAGTGAGAGCGATAAAACCAAATTTTAACACACCTGCGCACCCCATTCACACCCGAGACCTTGTAACATTAACGAGTCACATGACACCGGGGAGAGTAAACGGCTAATTGGGCCCAATTTGTATTCACTTTTGTGTCCAGCAGTTTAGACATTAATGGCTGTGTGTTGAGTTATTTTGAGGACACACACACACACACACACACATATATATATATATATATATATATATATATATATACATATATATATATATATATATATATATGTATATATATATATATATATATATATATATATATATATATATAAAAACACACATATTACAAACCAACACTTCTTGCCTCGTGCTCACCTTGATCGCCGCCTGTGCGGAGAGCGCGAGCGGCTCCTACGCCGTTCCCTTTCACGGTCCCTGTCCCGGTCTCGAGATCGCGAGCGCGTGCGCTCCCTCTCACGTTCTCTGCGCCTGCGCTCGCGGTCCCGTGAAGTCGAGCGCGAGCGGCGTCTCTCTGTAAACAACAACAACAATAATAATGTTAAAGATCAGTCTCGCGTCGGGCCGCGTCCTAAATCTCCCTCACTATCAGACACTAGTGTGTGTTACATGTGTGAGACGTAGAACAATGATGATGTGTAAACAAAAACACACACCGGAGATAAAGTGTTTATGCACTAAAGCGTCCGTTAAAGTGATACATAATAAACCCATAAATCACCGCACACATAACTGATCACATGTGTTAATTGTTACATGTTAAACACCACGTTAACGTTATTTATCTCTGTGCGCTTTCACCATCGATGCTACAACTAACAGCTACCTATAAGATATAAAATAAACCATACCACGTCGTGGGGGTGACCTGCTCCTACTTCGACCCATAGTCTAGATTTAAATCCTTTTATTTGAAGTTGCAATAACAATAATCTTGTAGAAATTTCTCGATGTAAACGTTCGCGTTACGCCATTTTCTATCGAAGCGCGCGACAAAAAATACCTTCCGGGGGGAACCGAACTCTCAGTTTCCCTTCTAACAGTTCCGATTTAAACGCGTTTAGTCATATCAGAATTAGAATCAGATTTATTCGTCATATACAGTCATATATTCTGTATTCATATTTAATACTCATACTGTCTATTGTATCACATCTGTATTGTCTTGTATAGTATAGTGTTATTTATGTCTGTATTGTATAGTGTTATTTATGTGTGTATTGTATAGTATAGTGTTATTTATGTGTGTATTGTATAGTATAGTGTTATTTATGTGTGTATTGTATAGTATAGTGTTATTTATGTCTGTATTGTATAGTATAGTGTTATTTATGTCTGTATTGTATAGTGTTATTTATGTGTGTATTGTATAGTATAGTGTTATTTATGTGTGTATTGTATAGTATAGTGTTATTTATGTGTGTATTGTATAGTATAGTGTTATTTATGTCTGTATTGTATAGTATAGTGTTATTTATGTCTGTATTGTATAGTATAGTGTTATTTATGTGTGTATTGTATAGTATAGTGTTATTTATGTCTGTATTGTATAGTATAGTGTTATTTATGTCTGTATTGTATAGTATAGTGTTATTTATGTGTGTATTGTATAGTATAGTGTTATTTATGTCTGTATTGTATAGTATAGTGTTATTTATGTGTATATTGTATAGTATAGTGTTATTTATGTGTGTATTGTATAGTATAGTGTTATTTATGTCTGTATTGTATAGTATAATGTTATTTATGTCTGTATTGTCTTGTATAGTGTTATTTATGTGTGTATTGTATAGTATAGTGTTATTTATGTCTGTATTGTATAGTATAGTGTTATTTATGTGTGTATTGTATAGTATAGTGTTATTTATGTGTGTATTGTATAGTATAGTGTTATTTATGTGTGTATTGTATAGTATAGTGTTATTTATGTGTGTATTGTATAGTATAGTGTTATTTATGTCTGTATTGTATAGTATAGTGTTATTTATGTGTGTATTGTATAGTATAGTGTTATTTATGTCTGTATTGTATAGTATAGTGTTATTTATGTGTATATTGTATAGTATAGTGTTATTTATGTGTGTATTGTATAGTATAGTGTTATTTATGTCTGTATTGTATAGTATAATGTTATTTATGTCTGTATTGTCTTGTATAGTGTTATTTATGTGTGTATTGTATAGTATAGTGTTATTTATGTCTGTATTGTATAGTATAGTGTTATTTATGTGTGTATTGTATAGTATAGTGTTATTTATGTGTGTATTGTATAGTATAGTGTTATTTATGTGTGTATTGTATAGTATAGTGTTATTTATGTCTGTACTTTTGAGAGTCACAAACAGCTGGAACCAAATTCCTTGTGTGTGTCAACAACAACACACTTGGCCAATAAACCTGATTCTGATATTAATTCTGATTCTGAAACACACACACACGCATGCACACACACACACACATACATACATACACGTACATACATACATGCACAAAACACATACACACACATACATACACACATACATACATACACACACACACACACACACACACACACACACACACACACACACACACACACACACACACACATATTATATTCATATTTGGCATGAGAGCAGTAAACATTTAAATAGTAAAGAATTACATATTTACATACTACTTGTATGTAATGAATTACAGAATTAATTACAGCACACAGATAATAGTCCCTGTATTAGCTGCTTAAGCCGGATATGGCTTGGGGGGAAAATGTTTTTATGCCTAGATGTTGCAGTGCACAGAGATCTGTAGTGTATTCAGAAGAGAGAAGTACAAACAGGTTGTGGTTGTGGTGAGAAGGGTCTATAATGATGTTACCTGCTCCTTTCTTTACTCTAGAGTATTGTACAAGTCCTGAAGGTTGGGCAGGTGAACACCAATGATCCTTAACAGTCCTAACAGTCTGTCTGCTGCAGTCTTTTTAAATCCGATTTGCTGGCTGACCCAAAACCAAACAGTTATAGAAGAGCACAGAACCGACTCAATAACAGCTGAGTAAAATCTTCAGGTTAAACTTTTTCAGTCGATAAAAGGAAGTAACACCTTCTGCTGGGCCTTTTTCACAATGGAGTCAATGTGAGTGTCCCAAGTCAGGAACGTCAATGACTCCACTGCAGCCACAGTGCTGTCCATGATGGTGAGTGGGGGAAGGGGAGGGCAGGGGGTTTCTCCTGAAGTCCACAATCATCTCCACTGTTTTGAGCGTATTGAGCTCCAAGTTGTTGTGACTGCACCAGACAGCCAGCTGCTCAACCTCTTGTCTGTATCCAGACTCGTCTTCGTCCCAATTTAACTATTAAACCATTTAAAAGTTAAATCGCAATATAAAAGAAAAAAGCTTGAACATAAAGATTTGAATAAAAGAAAAATGAACAGAATTTTTAAGATTCAAAATTTAAAAAGGTCAAATATTATTAAATCGACTTTAACGAATGACTTAGCTTAAAAAATACTTTTTTATTACTTTATTAATAAAATAATGCAACATCCTGTGTACATTATGTAAGATAAGAACATTTCTATGTTCATTGATCATTTCCCTTTTTTTTACTTTTAATTTTAAAACGAATGTTGTTTATAATGTTAAAATAAGTGACTTTTTTTAGACAGAGAAAGATTCAAAACCTAATCTGACTTGAAAATGCTGAAAATGCTGGATTATACACAGATTATAGAAGAGTTTCTAGCCAAAGGTCAATGTTTTACTTGTAACGAAAGTAGAAACTATAAACACCTTCGTATGATGTGCCGTATGCAGTCAACCTAAGAGTATACGGTGCGGTGTGTACAGGGGCATTTGTACGGTGGCCGAGAAGTGCAAAAGACATTAACAAATCCGAAAACAAATTAACAAATCCGAAAACAAATTAACAAATCCGAAAACAAATTAACAAATCCGAAAACAGAAAACACAACGACAAGTCAGACAACCCAGAAACGGTAGTGTATCGTTTTTGAATGTAAACTTACCGATCATTGGACAAGACACCTGTCACTCAAGATATACAGGTATGGAATCTTATGTGTAATGTGTAAAGTTCTCCGTTTAAATATAAGAAAATAACAGAATTAATCCACAGTAATCCATTCCATCCATCCATTCCAACTTTTCCCTGCGGCAGACTGTTGAACTTCATGTATACCTTGAGTGACAGCTGTCTTGTCCAATCACAAACTATACCAACCTCTTCCGGGTTGTCTGAAATGTCGTTGTGTTTTCTGATTTGTTAATGTGTTTCGTGCACCGATTCAGACAACCCGGAAGAGGTAGGTATAGTTTGTGAATGGAAACTTACCGCTCATTGGACAAGACACCTGTCATTAAAGATATAAAGGTGAATGAAAGGTGTCTCGTCCGGTGATGGTAAGTTTCCATTCACAAACTATACCAACCTCTTCCAGGTTGTCTGACTTGTTAATGTGTTTTGGGATTTGTTAATGTGTTTTGCACTTCTCGGCCACCGTACATTTGGGATTAAAGGAAACATCGCTCAGTGCAAATGAATAAAAACTAAATCTGAAGGATTTAGTTAGATGATTGAATTGTTTGGTTAAACTAATGTCACTGAGCGAGTGTCAGAAAAATGATGCAGTCTGTCAACGTGTAAATAATATCATTTATGAGTTTTTTTAGGGTTAGACGATGTGTTTTGAAACAGAAGTGATCTATTATTGAGTTGCTGATGAGCGATATAAAACTTAACAAATGTCCCAGTGGTTAATTATTTAAAAAACAACAACAACAACAACAAAGCAGGCAGAAATTCTTGTCAATGATTTTTATTGACCGGCACAACCTCGGGTTTCGTCTATCACTTTACATCCTAACATGACATGGATTCAAACCAGCACATATGCACACAAAGGAGATTAAATAAGAGTTACTGACTGTAAAAATAATTACAACTGCAAAAAAAAAAAAAAAAAGGATAATAGAAAATAAGTCTAGGAAGTAGAATGTCTGAGTGCTGTTACAAAGTTGGGCCTTTTTTTCATTCGTTTGCATATACAAGTCAAAGTCATGTTTATTTGATGTTTTATTTTTTTCTATTCATAAATTCTATTTATAACCATGTGAAACTCGAAGAGGAAGCCAGACCGGCGTCGGTAAAGATGACACATGATAGGAGGTACGTGTGTGATATAACCGTCAGCAGACGATTAACATCTCAAGTGCTGATTTCATGCCGTGTTCTTGTCTAACGTGCTCGTGCCGAGTGTAACGTTAAGTTAAAAAGCGTGTGAACAGCTCGTTTCTGGAGCTTTCTTCGTTGTGGGGTTTAGTCAGATCATCATGAGAATAAGCTTTGTTATAAAACAATAATCTGTAAATGCTTCATGGACAAACAGACGGATACACACTGTGTTAATCAAATGTTTGTGTTACTGGAACAACAGACGTGTGTGTGTATGAGAGAGTGTGTGTGTGAGAGAGAGTGTGTGTGTGTGTGTGTATGAGAGAGAGAGAGAGAGAGAGATCTCAAGTCTCAGCCTTCTCTTTCTGCTTCTTGCTCTTCTTTAGGAACGACGGAGCTTTGAACTTCTTCTTCTTCTTGAACGGTGACTTTGAGGGAGAGCCCTCGGGGGTGGTGCCCACAGGCTTGGTGGGCGGGGCAGTGGGCGGGACAACAGAGGTTTCTGATGTGTCACTGGTTGAGAGAGCCTTCAATCCTTTCTCCAGCTCATCCTGCTGCTTCTCGCCCTCCTCCTCCTTCCCATTCGGGACCGTGTCCGTGGTTTTCCCGTCCGTCTCTGAAGTCAGGAGAAGAAGTAAAAGTGTTAAACTAGACAGCTTTATTTCGCACGTCTGCTGTGTTAAGTGGGTTTGAGCAAAACCTTGCTGAGTTCTCGGTGCGGTTCTTCGCTCACAGCGAGAGCACAGCGATCACGCTCAGGTCTGTGAGAAAGTGGCCCATCTGCTTCTCAGCAAACTCAAGTGAAATAAAGCGAGTCGACTCTGAGTCGACTCTAAACGAATCAAATATGCTGCGTTACTTGAGTTGCAGTGTTTTAATTTTCTACTAAACTGAGCCAAATGACTGAGCTGTAGCATTGTAGAAATGCCATTGTTTCATTTTTCTATTTTAACCAGGACTCTATTCGCACCTCATTTAATTCTGTGCAGTGTGAAATCAAACCAAAGAAGCATCGAATTCACTCTGATTCCTTCTGATTTAGGCTTGAAAGAAATTTCTCAATGCACGTTTGTAGAAAAGAAGAAAACATGAAGGATTCGAGCTCCACCCACGTCTAAGCAGAGTTACTCAGAAAGCCACAGTGTTATTAGTGAGCATGTTGTGTGAGTGTGTTAGAGACGTGCGAGGCGTGAGGGCTCACCTGAGGCAGGTGGTTTGATGGGGGAGGGGACTTTTGTGGGAGAGGAAGCAGGGGGAGGAGTCCCTGTATCGTTTGTCACCTCCTCCACACCTGACGAGGAGGAGATCGGAGGGAAGGAGATGTAAAAACGAGTGATTAGTGAGTCACACACAGAGAGTTTAGTGATACTGTGGAATAACAGCTTGTGAATCTTAACATCGGAGAGAAGTGAATGATTCTGTAAAGATAATGAGATATATTACAAAAGAAAATAACAACAATCCTGAGCTTCATGGCTGATGTAAAACTAAACCCAATTCTCATTTCACTCCACATGAATATATTTATATATAAAGTGCTGTGAAATGTATTTTTTGCCGCGAGTGGTTAATTAAACGTCGTTAATGGGTGGATTGTGTAACTAAAGGTGCGATTCCTTCTTCTCAGGTGAGGTGAGTGATTCTCTTTTTAACATTTTTTTTCATGATTTCAGTAAATTATTTTATCTTTCATTTTATCTCTCATATTCAGTTTTGTTTGAAGATCTGAAACAAATAAGTCTATGTAGAAATAAAAGAAATCAGGAAAGGGGGTCATTACTTTTTCACAGCACCGTGTGTATTAAAATGAAGATACAAATCAAACAGGAAGCAAGTTATCATCAGCACCCTGCATCACGTTACGGCTTCAGACGTTAAGCCTCGTTCACTTTCCGTGTTTAGAGATGCGAGTGTGTCTGAGCGATGACATTAGCGCGATTCAAGCTAAACCGGTAGCTTTTGTTACTTGTCAGATGTTCAGACAGCTGGAGTGCGCAGTGATTAGTGGTAGTGTAGTGTAGTGTGTAGCAGGTCATTTGGGAGGCACCGCACACGCAGGACGTTTAAGCGATCGTTCAGTTCAGCTGTCGCTTTGTTGTGTACTAGTGTGAACGTAGGATCATGCACCGGTGACAGATTTGGCTGGCAGACATGCGAGATGCTGTAGAAGGAGGAGGAACTGAGTAATGGTTAGTGGTGTTGGGGGTCGTACCGTCCACCTCCTTCTTACGCTCAACTTCTTTGCGATATTCCTCCAGCGCCTGATCCGTCAGCTCGTTGAACGGGTTCGGTGGTTCTGGCTCGGGGGTTGAAGGGGGCTCCATGATTTCTGGAGACTGTGTTGAGGGGCACATATACATACCACAGACACACACACACACATACATACACAAATGTCAGACATGAAGAATCATTACACACAACACAAGACATTTATACGCAATCTATTTTTTTTTTTATTCTTCCACTTTGTTGCACTGATGATGATGATGATGATGATGATGATTACAGTGATGGTGCGCGTGTCATTCAGGTACAATGGTTAATTCTGGAACACGATTTACACACTCCGTCATTTGGTCTCAAAGCTCTTTGTCTGACTTAGTTTAGTGAGATGAGCCTGAGATCAGACATCACACTCTGAGCTGAGAAGACAGAAAATCAATCACCTTAACACACACACAAGGTAAGTCGTCACTCAGAATGTTCTCTGTAATTAAAGATCATCGCATGCTTATGACAGCTGGAGATCAGAGACAAGTGTGTGTGTTTGTGAGTGTGTGTGTGGGGGGGTCTATGTGTGTGTTCATATGTGTGTGTGTGTGGGGTCTATGTGTGTGTTCATATGTGTGTGTGTGGGGGGGTCTATGTGTGTGTTCATATGTGTGTGTGTGGGGGGTTTGTGTGTGGGTCTATGTATGTGTGTGTGCGGGGGTCTGTGTGTGTGTGTGAATGTGTGTGTGTGTGCGTGTGTGTGTGTGAGAGAGTACGTGTGTGTGAGGGGGTCTATATGGGTGTGTGTATGTGTGTATGTGTGTTTGGGGGGGGAGTCTATATGTGTGTGTGTGTATGTGTGTTTGTATGTGTGTGTGGGGGGGTATATATATGTGTGTGTGTATGTGTGTGTGTATGTATGTGTGTGTGTGTGTGTGTGTGTGTGTGTGTGAGTATGTGTGTGTGTGTGAGTATGTGTGTGTGTGTGTGAGTATGGTATGTGTGTATGTGTGTATGTGTGTATGTGTGTGTGTGTGTCTGTGTGTGTACGTGTGTGTATTTGCATGTGTGTGTGTGTGGGGGGGAGTCTATATGTGTGTGTGTATGTGTGTGTGTGTGTGTGTGTGGGGGGGGTCTATATGTGTGTGTGTATGTGTGTGTGTATGTATGTGTGTGTGTGTGAGTATGTGTGTGTGTGTGTGTGTGTGAGTATGTGTGTGTGTGTGTGTGTGTGTGTGAGTATGGTATGTGTGTATGTGTGTGTGTGTGTGTACGTGTGTGTATTTGTATGTGTCTGTGTTTGTGTACGCGTGTGTGTGTGTGTGTGTATGTATGTGTGTATGTGTGTGGGGGGGTCTGTATGTGTGTGTGTATGTATGTGTGTGTGTGTGTATGTGTGTGTGTATGTGTGTGTGTGTGTGTGTGTATATGTGTGTGGGGGGGTCTGTATGTGTGTGTGTGTATGTATGTGTGTGTGTGTGTGTGTGTGTGTGTGTGTATGTGTGTGTGAGTATGTGTGTGTGTGTGTGAGTATGTGTGTGTGTGTGTGTGTACATGTGTGTATTTGTATGTGTGTGTGTTTGTGTACGTGTGTGTGTGTGTGTGTGTGTTCAGGTAGAACACTGACTCTAAAGTCACCCCATTCTCCTGTACAGATATCTGTCATGCGTGTTTAGTGTCTGTACCGGTGGGCTGTTCTCCGTGATCACGCCAGCTAATAACTGAGACTGCGGTCCTGCCGTCTTCATGTCCTGACGGTTCTGCTCTCGGATCTGAGACCAAGAGAATAAGAGAAAAACAGAAAGAGGATTATTATAGTGTTGTTCGGATTCTCCAGGTCCGATTGGTCAGAAGGTGTTTCTATAGTGTGGTTTCTATAGTAACGGCGAAAAGAAGCCAAGAGTTTCTGTAATATAACATTTCTAGAAGAAGTCATAGGTATCTGAATGAGTGTCTGGTGTCAGAGGTAAAGCTGTAAAGCTCCAGACGGAGGAGTTTCTCCATAACGTGACAATTGGACATTTTTGATAAACTTTTTAAAAAAAAATTTAAGACAGAGAAGAAAAGAGAGACAGGAAGTTTATAGGAACTAACTTCCTCATCATAAAAAATAATTATATGGATATACAGTGATGCCTCGAGATACGAGTGCTCTGACATACAAATTTTTTGAGATACGAGCTGTGATTCGACCGGATTTTTGGCTTGAGATACGAGCAGATTTTTGAGATACGAGCATCCGAGCTGCCGCCGCCGAAACAAAGATCCCCAACAACCACGTGTGCTCTGTTTCCCGCCTCAGCTTCCCGCGTCTCACTCGGTTAAAGCCGCCTTTCCACTGCACACGACAAGCGACGGCCGATAAACAGGAAGTCATTCATTTCCTATGGAGAGTCACAAAGGCGCTGCGTGAGGTGACGACCATCTGAGGATCCGTCATTTTCGGATCCATTTTGAGCGTCGGATCCGTTAAAAAATTTAACTTGTGCGACTACGCCGCATCTCATATGCCAACCGGACGGGTTTTTATTAAAACAACCAAACGGCAGATGTTAGTGAGGAAAGAGTGACAAAAAAGGCAAAAACAAGTGAAGAGAAAAGCGATAAAGAAAATTAAGCAAAATGAATGTAAAGAAAACAGAAATTGTAGCAATTAAGTTCAGTTAACTTAAGAGAAATCAAGCATCGTGTTAGTTCTGACAGGCCACGTGGTCAAGCGTGCATCAGCTGTTAATCAGCTGTCCACGACGCGCACCAATCCGGTTACGACATCCATATTACCGACCATTTAAATTCCCATTCATTGAGCCGCTTTCTAGAGCTTCGCTGCTGCTGCGATCTAAACTCCCTCCTCCAACCCCGACTCCACCGAGCCGGAACCCGTGTTCTTTGTACCAGTTTACGTCATAAATCTCCACATATCTCTCTCTCTCTCTCTCTCTCTCTCTCTCTCTCTCTCTCTCTAATTATTTAATTATTTATTTATCCATTCATTCATTTATTATTTTCCTTTCCTATTTTTAACTCTATGCGTGATTAGTGGTTCTGTTATACGGAGGTCTGTTCTATTTACTAGTTGCTGCTCTCCGCGCTCTAAATGAAGTTTAGTTAAGTTCCATTTAAGTGTAAAGTGGCATTAAGAGTGTACAGTAGCGAGTAAGTGAACGAAAGTGAAGGTGTAATTCCTCCTAACTCCTCCTCCTGTTTACTCCTCCGCCTGTTTACTCCTCCGCCTGTTTACTCCTCCCTCAACACCTCCGTGCACCTCCGTAAAGTAAAACCAGTTTATTTTTTTAACATTCTCTTTTATTACTGTATGTTTTTATACAATATTTGTCATTTATATATACAGGTACTGAACATTTTTCATATTCAAAACACACAAACAAAACAACTGGAGTGGAATTTTGCGAGCTGGAACGGATTAATGGGATTTCAATTCATTTAAACGGGGAAAATTGCTTTGAGATACGAGCAATTTGAGATACGAGCAAAGTCACGGAACGAATTAAACTCGTATCTCGAGGTATTACTGTATATATATACTGTATTATATATTATGTACTGTGTATACTATATATAACAGATATAATATTTTCTTTATTTGTTGGAAAATTGCTATGAAATAAAAAAAAAAAAAAGTCGTGCCTCTTCCTGTTGCTGTGTCTTTTTTTGTGGCATTTTAGACCTCACTTAAAGGACCTAGTTGTTTAGATTTTCATCTTAGACGGCTGTTGATGGAAGGCTCTTAATGCTCTGATTTTCTTTTCTTTCTGTCTTTTTATTTAAACATGTCGTTTCACGATACTGTACCTTATTCCTGGTCTCCAAAACCTCCTGCGGGTTGGTAAAGAGAGGAACAAACTGGTTGGGGTTTTCGATCTTGATGGCTGTGCCGCCGCTTTGGGTTACCTCGTCCGACCGCAGCCACTGCCACTGATGACGGAAGGAAACGGAGAGTGAGCGGGAGTTTGTATATATAGTGGAGGTGAATATAGAGGAGACAGAACAGCAAAATAGGTATAGAGTGGAGCAGCCAGAGGGCAGCAGAGACACTGCAGTAATATGTCTCATGATCCTGAAATATCTCCTCTGCATTGCAGAGGGACAGAGAGAGAGAGAGAGAGAGAGAGAGAGAGAGAGAGAGAGAGAGAGAGAGAGAGAGAGAGAGAGAGAGAGAGAGAGAGAGAGAGAGAGAGAGAGAGAGAGAGAGAGAGAGAGAGAGAGAGAGAGAGAGAGAGAGAGAGAGAGAGAGAGAGAATGTAGTATTTTCCAACAAGTACTCAGCATCACTGCTGAATTGACTCATTGTAATAAAATTCAAGTCTTAAAAATTAATCCTGTCCAAAATGCTCCTCATTACTAATATATTCAGAGGCATGAAAACATCTTGTTGCTTCCTGCTCAAATGTCTGCACCTTCAGAGAAGCCTTTTATTTCCAAAGAGAAATTCCTGTGTAGGCAGAGAACAGACCCCATGACGCTGTGAATTCTGGATTCTGATTGGTTGAGTGATAATGATGAACTTTCTGTCCACCCCAGTGTGGTTTAACTCTTTAAAAAGCCGATGCTGTCGATATGTTCGTTTATTTAAGATCTATGGAAGAAGTCTCCGGTGTCAGCCCTTTGTAACAGTTACGCTTGGTCTGAGAAATGATGAAATGACAAGTTTTGAGAGCACCAGGAGAGAGAGAGAGAGAGAGAGAGAGAGAGTGTAAAAAGAGACGCGTAGTTTTTTTAGTACATTAGTTAACTTTCAGGAAGTGAACTCTAGGCCTGACTTTCTCCTTTCCAGTGTTAATAATTTCAGATTGTAAACATACATTATCATTGATGTGGTTCATGGCAGTGAAAGATGGTGTAGTTCTGACCGTGGTGCGGTGGCCGGGGCTCGCCTGGTCCTGGTTGACCTTTTGGTAAGTGTTAGGTGTGTTCAGCCATCTCGTTTTCTCCAGCTGTTGTTTGTGGGCGTGAGGTTGAAGGCGCACTTGCACTCGTTTCCCCTCATCATCGAAGCTGAAGGAGGTGACGGTGGCGGGAACCTCAACCTCTCTGCGCGTCCTGGAGCGCTCCAGGAGGACAGGGAAGCGGTAGGCGTAACCAGTACGGTATCCCTGAACACAAGCAGAAAGGGAACACAGCACTTTTCATGACTGTATGTATTTTGAGTGGTGTTTGTATGGTGTAGTATATACAGTGTAGTGTATAGTGTATAAAATGTAGTGTATAGTGTATACAGTGTAGTGTGTAGTGTATACAGTGTAGTGTATAGTGTATAAAATGTAGTGTATAGTGTATACAGTGTAGTGTGTAGTGTATAGTGTATAAAATGTAGTGTATAGTGTATACAGTGTAGGGTGTAGTGTATAAAATGTAGTGTATAGTGTATACAGTGTAGTGTGTAGTGTATAGTGTATAAAATGTAGTGTATAGTGTATACAGTGTAGTGTGTAGTGTATAGTGTATACAGTGTAGGGTGTAGTGTATAAAATGTAGTGTATAGTGTATACAGTGTAGGGTGTAGTGTATAGTGTATACAGTGTAGGGTGTAGTGTGTAGTGTATACAGTGTAGTGTGTAGTGTATAAAATGTAGTGTATAGTGTATACAGTGTAGGGTGTAGTGTATAGTGTATAAAATGTAGTGTATAGTGTATACAGTGTAGTGTGTAGTGTATAGTGTATAAAATGTAGTGTATAGTGTATACAGTGTAGTGTGTAGTGTATAGTGTATACAGTGTAGGGTGTAGTGTGTAGTGTATACAGTGTAGGGTGTAGTGTATAAAATGTAGTGTATAGTGTATACAGTGTAGGGTGTAGTGTATAGTGTATACAGTGTAGGGTGTAGTGTGTAGTGTATACAGTGTAGTGTGTAGTGTATAAAATGTAGTGTATAGTGTATAGTGTATACAGTGTAGGGTGTAGTGTGTAGTGTATACAGTGTAGTGTGTAGTGTATAAAATGTAGTGTATAGTGTATACAGTGTAGGGTGTAGTGTGTAGTGTATACAGTGTATACAGTGTGGTGTGTAGTGTGTAGTGTATACAGTGTAGGGTGTAGTGTGTAGTGTATACAGTGTATACAGTGTGGTGTGTAGTGTGTAGTGTATACAGTGTAGTGTGTAGTGTGTAGTGTATACAGTGTAGTGTATAGTGTATACAGTGTAGAATGTAGTGTAGTGTATACATTGTAATGTATAGTGTGTAGGGTGTAGTGTATACAGTGTAGTGTTAGTGTATACAGTGTAGGGTGTAGTGTATACAGTGTAGTGTGTAGGGTGTAGTGTATACAGTGTAGTGTTAGTGTATACAGTGTAGGGTGTAGTGTATACAGTGTAGTGTGTAGTGTATAAAATGTAGTGTATAGTGTATACAGTGTAGGGTGTAGTGTGTAGTGTATACAGTGTATACAGTGTGGTGTGTAGTGTGTAGTGTATACAGTGTAGGGTGTAGTGTGTAGTGTATACAGTGTAGGGTGTAGTGTGTAGTGTATACAGTGTAGTGTGTAGTGTATACAGTGTAGTGTATAGTGTATACAGTGTAGAATGTAGTGTAGTGTATACATTGTAATGTATAGTGTGTAGGGTGTAGTGTATACAGTGTAGTGTTAGTGTATACAATGTAGGGTGTATTTCTAACCAGGTTGTCGAGGGTCCTCATGAGCGCCTCGAATTCGTGCTCTCCGAGTCGGGTCTTGTGCATGGGTCCGAAGGTGGATCCGGCCCAGCCCACGGTGCCGGTGGGGTTCGGTCTGTGTACGTTCCGGTCCAGCATGATGAGGTTCTCCTCTCCTCCAGCACAGCACAGAGCTGAAACCTGTAACATCACATATGTCTTTTCTGCTCACCCACGAGTCTACAGTCACACTGCACTGGTCCAGGATCAGGCTTCACAGGAAACACAGCCTCAGTTCCTACCTGTATCTGACAGGCTGTCTGGATGTGGTAGATGGTGTAGAAGGCCTCCTCTACCGACTCTCCCAGAGCCACGAAGCCATGGTTCCTCAGGACGAGAACCTTGTGTTGAGATAAAACAACTTATCATTCAGTGCATCAGTGAGTGCATCAGCTGATGATGATTCCGAGTTTTTCCTCTCACCTTGCATGTGGGCCCGAGACTCTTCTGCAGGTCCACTCTGTCCTCCTCCTCCTCCATCAAGCCATTGTAGTCGTAATACGCCACCTCGCCCACCAGCAAAGCCTCATGGGACAGCGGCAGGAGGCCACACTTCATGGCTGACACCTGGATCAAACGGATTAAAGTTTAATAACTTTAATAACTTAAGAGCTGAAAGGTTTTGTTGGGTTATTTCAGTGTCAGACGTCTACACAGGCTTTTCCTTTAATGTACATGACAATCAAAGAGTGAAAACACACTGTTACCTGTGAGTGTTGCTGTGTAAGAGTATGCAAATGATTTAGTTTTTGGAGGTGTGTGTGTGTGTGTGTCGTACAGCAGCTGTAGCGGGAGTGTGGAGGTGTAGCAGGCAGCGGACATCGGGTCGGGCGGAGTAAATGGCCGAGTGCAGGCTGAAGGCGGATACATCTACTCCTAATGTAGTGCTGCCCTGCTCCATCACATCACCCAGGATATTCACCTTAACCTACACACACACGCACACACACGCACACAAACACAAACACACGCACACACACGCACACAAACACAAACACACACATACAGGAACACACACACATACACACACACATACAGGAACACACACACACATACACACAAACACAAACACACACAGGAACACACACAAACACAGAAACACACACAAACACACACACACACCATCCAGCAAACCAAATATAGCTACAGTTTAGTTTCAGAAGCCATTACAGCAGGACAGCTACACAGGACATTAGATATGTCTTATAAATGATCTCATGCATATTTCATCATCTCGTATTAAAAATACATCTCACATTAATCTCTGTGATTAAACGAACAGAATCAAATACTTCTTACGCAACAGATGAGTAGACTGAGAGAGAAAACATGTAAAACATTATAAAATCAGACATTTCTGCTCTCTGACAACACAGAGGGTGAGACTCTCACCAGGTTAGAGGCGGTGACCTCGCCATAGGTCAGGCCTTCAGGTAGAACCAGGAAGTGCTCCTGCTCTTTACTGATACGCATCTACAGCCAGAGCAAGAGAGAGAGACAGTCAGAGACATTATTATACACACTGTGTCATAAACAAGTGCTTCTTATAGCTTTTATAGAGTGTATTGTGAAGGATTTAATGAGAAATGTGTAGCCCGTAGTGTGTAAGACGTAGTGTGTAGTGTGTAGTGTGTAAGACATAGTGTGTAGTGTGTAGTGTGTAAGACGTAGTGTGTAGTGTGTAAGACGTAGTGTGTAGTGTGTAGTGTGTAAGACGTAGTGTGTAAGACATAGTGTGTAGTGTGCAGGGTGTAGTGTGTAGTGTGTAAGACGTAGTGTGTAGTGTGCAAGGTGCAGAGTGTAGTGTGTAGGGTGTAGTCTGTAGGGTGTAGTCTGTAGGGTGTGTGTTGTGTGT
>NC_083471.1:26007961-26015461 GCF_030014155.1 Tachysurus vachellii | reverse complement strand
CTAAAGAAATCATTCAGCTCTGTAATTTCTGTTCGTTTTGTGTACAGATCCTCGTTTAAAGTTTAGGCCACGCCCCCTACGTGAGCTTCGAGTCTCATCCAGTCCCCTCAGCAGGCCTTTAAACCAGAGCCACGCCCACTCCAGCTAAAGTCTTTCACACTTGTGCTTCCTGTTTGTCCACACAGCAGTTTGTGAGAACAGAGCAGGAGCTGGAAAGCGTGTCCTGTATCGATCCGTCTGAAAGGGAAGATCCGATTGGCCGGATATGAGGACTCTCTCAACCGCTGAGAGAGAGGAACGCTTTTAGAGGAAAAGAGGAAGAGAGGAGTGGGAATGAATCATCATCATCATCATCATACCATGAATGAAGCTGAGGATGATCTGAGCTACCGTAATAACCTGAGAGCTCGACACACTGCATCATCTTTCATTCACCTCAACAAATCATTTTAATTCAGGATCAATAATCAAGCAAAACATAGGTAAAAAAATCATTTTCTATTATAAATCTATTTATTTCCAACCCATTTAATTTTAGTTTTTTATCCGTGCCTCTTATTCATTTGTTTACTTTATTTACCTGAAAATGAGCTATATAATGAGATAAAACAAATAGAAAATAAACGGTATACTGTATATTTTATAAGGATCTAAACATATAGAACACAAAAAAAGCCTGAACTGAAAAAATGATCGAACAAAAAGTCACTGAATAAACATATTTAATTATTTATTTTATTTTTTCATTTGTGATTAATTATTGTGCCATTAATTCTAGTTTAAAAGCTTAGATGCGCTTTTATTATGTAAATCCTACCTTGTATAGTGTGTGTTGTTGACTGGTGGTGGTATTGATTAACAGCAGAGATTAGCGCGGTTAAAAAAATAATACAGTGAGCAAGTCGCTTAATTCTGACTGGTTAAGTGACACGTTCATCTTACGGGCTTTAGAGAATGAGACAGATGGGACTCGGCTATACACACACACACGCACACACACACACACACACACACACACATCACCACTGCGTATCCTGGGCTGTCACACCCACAAACACCACACCACACCACACCACGGCTCCCTGAAGATAAACTAACACACAGCGTCTCGCTCGGGAAAAGAAAGCAAGAAGCTTCTGGGAAAAAATAATCGCTGCATCAGACACCAGAGTCGTGTATAAGGTAACATCAGACACGAAACCTACATCAGACATACAGTACACCGCACCTCATAGCAGGATCTAGAAGGTAAAGGAAGCATTAAAGATATCAGTGTTTTATTTATGAACTCATGTCACCTTTAAAATCTGCTAGGTTCATGTAAAGGATACAGTATATAATACAGCTGAGCCTGTGTTCTCCTGCACATCCCTGCACAGCTTGTGCTCCTGATCTGCTCCCAGAATATGGCAAACTGCATCATGGGTAATCTGTGCTCATCACAGGGACACTAACAAAGCAATGCACTGAATGATTAGCTGATTAATTCTAACATTCCTGCTACGTCTGGTATAGAAATCAGAAATATTATCCGTATGGAATCTCACTGGAACGTTATCACAACGACGCAGCTGAAGATACAGTAAAATAAAACATAAAAATAAAGCAAAACACACTTTCATGCCATCGGTTTTCTGATCAAAACCACGTCGTATTGTAAACACGACGTCCACGATCCTTCGTGTGAGAAACAGCCGCTCGGAAAGCCGTCTTTAAAATAATCTGATAACTGCGAAAGAGAAAAAATCCGATTTGGGAAATAATTCTATCGGGACGTTTACATGCACTTAAGGAATCTAATAAAGTGAAACGTCTCTGCATGAGTTAGGTTTCTTTAATCCTCTCTTTAAAGGAGGAGCACCGCCATTTTAAAACAAGTGACCAGCCTTTTAAACTAACAGATAAACTTCATATTGTTTAATGTCTCTAAGGTAAATAACTGATTTGAGGTTAGAAGCTGGAAAGGTGTCGAGTCGCTCTCACACTCTCACGTCTCTGCTCTGTTAAATAATAATAATACTGTATATAAAATTCATCGTTTTTATACCTGCGACTTACAAATTATTTATTTTGATCCAATGAGAACCTTTTTTTTTCTCTCTTAATTTGTTTGCACGATGTGAAGGTTGATGCTTCAGGTTGCTTGGTAATGCCAGCTTGTCGATCAATAGGCCACACCCCAAGTTCATGGTGAAGTCCAGCACTTTTTGGTGTGATGCTTCTGGTAAAATCTCTGTTTACAAAACTAAATCACAATCACTGACAACCTTTAACCCCAAAGATCAATCACAGAACATCCTTATACACAAGAAACCTAGCACTGATCACCACCAACGACTGGTCACTGATCACTCAACGCCGCTGCTGTTGTCCTGCAAACCCACCTCTGTGTCCTTCATCTGTAATATTACATCGATAAAAGACAATTGTTTCATCTCTAATCGTTTGGTTTGTTTCTTTCCCGATTATCAGCAGCACTGCTTCATTCTGCAAACGCACGAGACGTTTGTTTGTGGTGCCGTGACCAAAGACGACTTTTAATTTATCGATTCGATCTTTCTTCTCCGTGTAGCACGTTATGATTTGTAACTTATCGTGACAATTCGGTGAATAAATTCACACCGACTGTATCGGGTTTATACGTTAGCCTACTAGCGTGTGTATTAGCTTGGTATAGACTTCTGAGTAAACACACTGCGAAGGACGCTGATACAGAAAAAAACACAGACAAGTCATGCGTGAAAACGTGAAAATTGAAACGATATCTTATCAGGCCAACATTGTTCAAGTCTAGGTGAGGATTATTCGTGCCTCGCGCGCGGCTGCCTAGCAACTGTTATGGCGCGCGCTGATGCAGCATCAGCACCAGCACCAGCATCAGCATCAGCACCAGCACCACGACAGACACGCGCGACTTTTAATCTCTCTCCATCTAAACGCTGACTCCATAAAGATTGTTTTTACGTTATAAATGTGATGGATGTATGAAAATATAGGGCCGCGTCCCAAACCACGCCATACCTTAACGTACTCGATAGCATTAGTTAGTGGCCTATCAAAATATTACGTCATCAGCGGTTCGAGTTCTCCTGGGTCACCATGGTTACGATCCGAAATCGCATTCTACCCTACTAACTAGTGCACCCTGTTTAAGGCCATATCCGGTTTGGGACGAGGCCCATTATAGATTTTCAGAAGCGATACTATAGTTATCATGATGGTCTGTCAAGTCAAATATAATACAATTGCCCTTTCTAGTGCCACTAAAATGCACCAATATTTAAACACCGGCATTATGGATATTATAGTTTACCGACAAATAAAAGAATATAACACGTAAACGTATATTACACCTGCTTATAAATAAATACACCCATAGGCAGGTTGGTTAAGTAAAAACAAGGCCGTGCCCAAACAGATCCAGTCGCTAATTAACCTCATAATAATCATCACTAAAATGTTCCTGAGAAGCTGTAAGACATCAGAGAGATCCTGTGAAAGATCCTGACTGGGGTTAAGTGCAGTTAGAGAAGCAAAACCAGCCGAGGAAATGAGGATCTTACCTTACAGCATCCTCTCCGGGTTGGCCTTTGTATGTCAGTGTATGTCAGTGTGTTTCAGCTCCACCTGCAGCCGAGAGCACGAGAAGAAGGAAAACAAAAAAAAACAAGCACAAAACAAGTGATGAAGCGAATCCACCTCCTTCCTCCCTGTGATGAGAACCGAGGCTCTTCTTCCCGTTAACGATTCACCACTAAAAGGTTTAGTCATGAAAGGGAGAGAGAGAGAGAGAGAGAGAGAGAGAGAGAGAGAGAGAGCATCCCTCTGTAGTCCAGCCCACTGCCGCGCCTCAGCTACATCGACATCCCTCACGATTCACTTCAGTGAGTCGACTCCTTTGAACTGAATCAATCTGTTAAACACTGAACTGGTTTGATACACTGGTTTGATTCTGAAGAATCTGAATCAAGATGCAAGCAAACCGAGCCCCTGATTATTCTCTGATCAAGATGATGTTTTGATGGTCAGAACCTTTCAGATGAATACATTTTTTTATGAATAACTACCTTTAAACAATATAAATCAAAACCTTCCCAAATATGTTCATAATAGGGAAATATTTCTAATGTTCACTCTGTTAACTTGTTATGAATTATTATTATACACACTACATAAAAAGGGTAGTGAAGTGTACCAGTCCTTGCCACTGTGGTGGTTCCTCATGCATTCCCCTGTTACACAGAACACCTTATCACTGGTTTTCTTCATTATGATGTTTGCTGTGAACATTAACTGAAGCTCTTGACTGGTATCTAAAAGTTTTAAGACGGCGTGCTGCCGTCACGTGATTGGCTGATTGGATAATTGCACAAATGAGCGCGTGTGCAGGTGTTCCTAATAAAGTGGACGACACTGTACACTGAAAATTAAATGTAAAAATAACTGAGTTTTATTCTTAGAAACACTTCAGCCAAATAGGAAAGAAAAAAAAAAAAAAGATTTTAGTTTCAAATCTGGGTGGAAAAAAAATCAGAAGGAAAAAATATAAATGGATTCAATTTAATTTTATTTGCATAGAGCTTTTAAAAATTGACATTGTCTCGGAGCAGCTTTACAGAACATGGAACAAAAGGTTATTATAAAGAATAATATAGATTAATATAATACATAATTCAAGATTAATTGTGTATGTATTTATCCCCAATGAGCAAGTCTGAGGTGACTCAGGTGACTGTGGGGAGGAAAAACTCCATTAGATGGTAAAGGAAGGAACCTTGAGAGGAACCAGACTCAAAGGGGAACCTCATCCTCATATGGGTGACACTGGGGGTGTGATTATAAATATACAGTCTGATAAATGTTGTAGTGATGCAAAAGACCACTTGATATGATTTTAAAGACAAGTTACTGTCTAATAAACACCCAGGTCTTTCACTATTGAGCTAGTAATAACAGAACATCCCTCTAAATGGAAGAGAGCTTCTATGTACTGGTTTATGGACTGATAAGTAGTGATTCTGTCTATAATATAGACTTGACTATGTATATAGATCATGTATATAATGCTGTGGTATATACGGCATAATACACGACTACACTAATAAATTCAGAAACGGTCTTCTCAGAGTCATCTAGTGAAGAGAAAGAAATCAGACTGATTGCAGACATATTTTATTAGAAAGTGCTCATTTAATTTATGACAAACAAACAAACAAAAAAAAACTCAGGCTGCTTCACATCCACTTAAACACAAGACAAACTTAAACCTCGTCAAACAACTGAAAGCAAAATAAACTGTTTCTACACAATCCTTCTTCGTTCAAGGTCAAATTCATGTTTCAGGATTCAGAGGTAAGAGGAAACAACGCACTCGTCCTCGTCTTCATCATCATCATCATCTCGTCTGATAGACCTGCAGTGAAGAGATTTGTTCGTTTGTTATCCGAGGCTGGACTGTGTAATCATTTAAAGGAGCAGTGTGTAATTTTAGAGCCTTCTGCTGTAGCTTGGAAGATGTTTTGTCCTTTGCCTTCCCCTGAACCGACACTGAATCCGGAAATCGATCAAAGACCCATCAATTCTTCACGATCCGTTTGGAGAAAATAATGAAGAGAGATCGGAGGCTT
Source organism: Tachysurus vachellii (assembly GCF_030014155.1). Lineage (NCBI taxonomy): Eukaryota > Metazoa > Chordata > Actinopteri > Siluriformes > Bagridae > Tachysurus > Tachysurus vachellii. Next base: position 26,009,834 of record NC_083471.1, on the reverse strand, counting down.
TTGTATCCTCCGGGTTATTTTAGTGTGATAAGACATCTGGTGTAAATACATCGACAATATCGTCACGTCCAAGAGCAGAAGTTCACCAAGTCGTCATACTTACTGTCCAATTATTATTACTACATCTAATGCTGTGGGACGCCACTAACAGCAGCTGTAACCAGATGATACCAAAAGCGTCAATCGATATTTATTCACATTCTTTATAGATTGTTTCATTAAAAAAAAAAGCTTTCAAATCATTTTGAAGCACGTAATAACAGGAAAATTCACAGCTAACAACGTGACTCAGCTTTCACACAGAAATCATTTGCATTGCAAATATCATCTAGCAAAAATGAGAAAACTTAACACAGAGTTACAAAAATCTAAACTAAACCCAATTCCAATCGTTTCCATTTGTCACAGGATCTGAACAGATTCATTCTGTTTTCCCTGATATCTGAGCTCAAGGCTGCTGTGGGGATCAGGACGTCTCTATCGGGTAAAAACTCCTATGTGAGTAATAAGCAGCTCACTGTGTGTATCATATGAAGTCCCGTTAAAGTAAACAACGCGACTTCACTTAAGCTGGTGGGCGGAGCTAATTTCTGGCCCAGAAAAATGCGATAGAAGCCCAGAACTGAGAAGTGCGCCTGATCTGTTGGAGCTGAATTACAACTTTTCTAACTTATTTAACACGACACAAACATTATACAGCTAGAAACTATAAAAAAAAAAAGTATAAACTGCAACTTTAAATTCTACTACTATGATTTAAAGGAAAAAAGCGTCACTATACGGTGACATGTGTATGTGTGTGTGTGTGTGTGTGTGTGTGTGCAAGCTGAGCTGACTCCTTACCAGTGTGTGGTCAGATCCGACCTGTATGATGTAGACGGGGACGGCACACTGCACGCTCACGTCGTTCAGATCGATCTCATCGGCTTCTGCTGCCACAGTGATGGACGGAGGCGAAACTGATAAAGACGGACTGGACAGAGAGTCGAGCACCTGAGACACGGAGAGATCGTGGGAGAGAAAGAAATTCTGACACATAGCAAGATGAAGCGCCATTTATAACTGCTGTTAAGAACCATTTTTTTCGGGCGATGATTGCATTTTTGATTTCATAATTATTTGTCATTAGAAAACACAATACAATGATAGAAGAAAAGGGGAGAAGAGTTTTCCTTGACCTGCATTTGCATATTGAAGCATCATTGGCTCTTATATAGTATTTTATGATGCAATAACACTTGATCACAAAAACACACACACACTTCCTCTAAAAGGCAATTAAAACAACAACAAAGACTAGTTGGTTAGTTCATAAATATTATAACTTAACAATTTACTCATTTAATCTAGATTATAACTCGTCTACTAGTCACAACATTAGCATTTTTTTCAAATTGAGTAACACACACACACACACACACACTCACGTCGTCCACACTCCACAGGTCAGCACACCTGTCGTCTGAGTGGGAAAAGCTGCTCACGGTGTCCAGCAGCTCGCTTGATGCTCCGTTGTTCTGCAGAGAACATTTCATCATCAGCATCGTGGAACTGAGATTGGAACCTTGAAATCCTGAAGCGTGTGTATCGATCTGTGCTTACGTGTGCTGAGGTGTCGCTGAGCACGGAGGACAGCAGGCGGATGTATTCGGTCGCCGCCTTCAGCATGTCCACTTTACTGGGCTTGCGGTCACGGGGCATCACAGGCACAATCCGCCTCAGATAAGAGAACATGCTGTTCAGACTCCGAACCTGGAGGAGGCGCCACAGGACAGGATATGAAATTGAGGACCAGCAAAGTCTGTCTCTCTCTCTCTCTCTCTCTCTCTCACACACACACGGGTAGAGAGAGAGAGAGAGAGAGAGAGAGAGA
>NC_083471.1:26000461-26002961 GCF_030014155.1 Tachysurus vachellii | reverse complement strand
TCAAGGGCACCTTAGTCGTGGCCGGCCCGAGACTCGAACCCACAACCTTAGGGTTAGGAGTCAGACTCTTTAACCATGAGTTTTCTGCTCAGCCAGCTTCAGTTCTGCTGATTGACTCGTCCAGTCTAAAACCTTCCACTTTTCCCTTGATAGACTCCTGTGTTGAGTGTCAGTGTGTTTTGGATTGTTGTCTTGCTACGTGATGAAGTTCCTCCTGATTCATTTGGACTCGTTTCTCCATGAACACTCGGACAGAATGTTTCCGTAGACGTCTGAATTCATTCTGCTGCCTCCATCATGAGCTCCGTCATCAGTAAAGACTAGTGAGAATGTTCCAGAAGCAGCCACGCAAGCTCAAGCCGATTAGCTCGTGTGTTGGGGATCATTTGTCTCAGATCCTTTCTGTCTCTACGTTTGGGTCTTTTCATCACTTTGGTAGAGATTCATCTTGCTTCCAGAGCTTGTGTCCACTGCGTGGCTTGACAATTGTTTTCTTGGTTGTTTTACTTTTATACATGAAGTTAATTTAAGCATTTAATCTTTTCTACTTTAACTTGAGTGAAAAAGCTGTACAACTTTTAACAGCGAATTGACGTAGATGAGTAACTTATACTGCATTTTTACTGCACTCTGATGCATGTGATGCAATGTTTTATATTTATTTTTATAAACGTCATTATGGAAAATATAAGTAAGAGAAATAAGATGAAGTGTCAAGCCAAGAATCGATTTGTACAATAAGTCGAAAACCAGAGAAGCTAAATTAAAAGATTCTGTAGACAGTAAATAGAAATCTCCTTCCTAATTTGTTTGGCTGTGTCTGTGCACCACCTACATAGGAGGAGGTGAGTGAAATGACCAGAGAATAAACCTGAAGCACAAGCAGGTTTCCAGTCTGGAAATATCTCACACCGTGGGCTCGAGTCATTCAGTTTAGTGACACAATTGCTGGAAAAGTAGGCGTTCTTTCAGAAACCATCATGAGTACAGAAGAAACAATGGAGTAGGTTTGGAATCTGATCGGATCAGCCGCTAGCTCGAGGTCACAGATTCTTCGCCTTCTGTTTGCACCGTGCATGAACTTTTAGCACCAACCCGAAAGTTAAAGGGAAGTTAAAGGGAAGAAAGGTAGAGTTGCGAAAATCTCTGCAGCACACAGGAAGCTGAAGAGGCTTTCATAAGATGGAAGGAAGCCAGAAGACACGACGTGCTGAGCGGCACGTCCGCGCTCCGGCCGTAAAAAGTGACAGAATGAATCGACACCTCGAGAGACATGATTAACTTTTTCCACATCAGTGCTTAGTAAAATGACATTATTTCCACAGGAACTCATCCAGCAGTCTGATTATACACTTGAAATGGATCAAACTCTGAAGTAGGGTTTGAAATTTTCTGAGCAAACACCAGAAAACTGCATATTTATTACAGGAGGTATAAAGTGAAGATGGCCGATTTTTACAGGAGCGGAACAACTAGAAATATGAAGAATCTGATCATCGGGTCATATGAGCGGGTTTCGGTCTGAACCTTGTGTTTTCACTGAGTGTGAACTCAACTCGAAAGAGGGAAGGAAATCTGACTTACAACATGTGAAAAAATTTTCTAATCACATCAAGAGAGATGTTTGAGAAACACTACACAGAAAAACGGGTTTACTGGCAAAAAACTTTTGTTTTGTTTATGTCTGGTAATGAATATGTAATTATTTGGGACAAGGCAGCTTTGCCAGGAATTAATTTCAAACACAGAATGAAGAAACACACTAAACAAACTCATGTGGATGATTTAAGCGATTCCTTGCCTGACTTATTGACTCTCTAAAATGACTCCTTGGTTGAAGCGTGGCCTTTATGATTCATGTGATTCCCTGCTTGACTCCTTGACTCTCTAACATGACTCCTTAGTTGAAGAGAACTTTTTAACTACACACTGTAACTATGATTCATGTGATTCCCTGCTTGACTCCTTGACTCTCTAACATGACTCCTTAGTTGAAGAGAACTTTAACTACACACTGTAACTATGATTCATTTGATTCCCTGCTTGATTCCTTGACTCTCTTAAATGACTCCTTGATTGAAGTGAACTTTTTTAACAACGTACTGTGTCTATGATTCATTTGATTCCCTGCTTGACTCCTTGACTCTCTTAAATGACTCCTTGGTTGAAGAGAACTTTTGAACTACACTGTAACTATGATTCATTTGATTCCCTGCTTGATTCCTTGACTCTCTTAAATGACTCCTTGGTTGAAGTGAACTTTTTTAACAACGTACTGTGTCTATGATTCATTTGATTCCCTGCTTGACTCCTTGACTCTCTTAAATGACTCCTTGGTTGAAGTGAACTTTTTTAACTACACACTGAGTCGTAGTTTCTTCCCTTCATCACTTCGAGCTGAGTGTTAATGGTTAAACAGAAACGCAAAAAAATGCAAGATCCTGATTGCTTAATCTTGTGTGATTACACAAAAAAGTGATTACACAAAGTAAGAAACACG
>NC_083471.1:25992961-25995461 GCF_030014155.1 Tachysurus vachellii | reverse complement strand
GGTCCTGTATCCTCCTCTGCGTGCGTGTGTGTGTGTGTGTGTGTGTGTGTGTGTGAGTGTGAGTGTGTTCACTACACACTCTGTAGTGCGGTGGGACGTTACCATGGTGAGGGGCTGTGTTCCATTCTGTTCCAGTTTAACACTGGAGTGCGGATTGAGACACAGCCATAAGGTCATTCATCATCATCATCATCATCATCATCATCACAGGAGTGTGTTAGGGAAATATAACGAGTGCGTCCATTAAACACGTGACTGCTGGCGAAACGAGTTTCCGCATTGTCGTGTGTGTGTAATGCTACTCTCAGCATATGATGCAACACTGAGGCCAGTGGTAATGTGGCTGAACAACTTTTGTCGTTTTACACACACACACACACACACACACACACACACACACACCCCTTCCTGCCACGCTGAGCCGCCTGCAGTGTAACCGGACCCACACGCGCCCTTGTGTCGTCGCCTCAGTGTGCGTCATCACCATGAGGCGCAGCCACGCCGGCCGGCATCGTGCTCCAGTCTTACAACGTCTTTAAACCGAGTCCTCCAAACGAGTCATGAGCGCGCGCGGCGACTCCACCTTTAATTCTCTTTCTTCAACTAAAAACGAACCGAATCTTCCCAGATCACCCAGATTCGTTTTTGAATCAGTGATTCAATTTCGACCGGTTTTCTTCACCTTCTCACAGATTGTGTGTGTGTGTGTGTGTGAGTGAGAGAGTTTGTGTGTGAGTGAGAGAGTTTGTGTGTGAGTGAGAGAGTTTGTGTGTGAGTGAGAGAGTTTGTGTGTGAGTGAGAGAGTTTGTGTGTGAGTGAGAGAGTTTGTGTGTGAGTGAGAGAGTTTGTGTGTGTGTGAGTGAGAGAGTTTGTGTGTGTGTGAGAGAGAGTTTGTGTGTGAGAGAGAGTTTGTGTGTGAGAGAGAGTTTGTGTGTGTGTGTGTGTGTGTGTGAGAGAGTTTGTGTGTGTGTGTGAGAGAGTTTGTGTGTGTGTGTGTGAGAGAGTTTGTGTGTGTGTGTGTGTGAGAGAGTTTGTGTGTGTGTGTGTGAGAGAGTTTGTGTGTGTGTGTGTGTGTGTGAGAGTTTGTGTGTGTGAGAGAGTTTGTGTGTGTGTGTGTGTGAGAGAGTTTGTGTGTGTGTGTGTGAGAGAGTTTGTGTGTGTGTGTGTGAGAGAGTTTGTGTGTGTGTGTGTGTGTGAGAGTTTGTGTGTGTGTGAGAGTTTGTGTGTGTGTGAGAGTTTGTGTGTGTGAGAGTTTGTGTGTGTGTGAGAGTTTGTGTGTGTGTGAGAGTTTGTGTGTGTGAGAGTTTGTGTGTGTGAGAGTTTGTGTGTGTGTGTGTGTGTGTGAGAGAGTTTGTGTGTGTGTGTGAGAGAGTTTGTGTGTGTGTGTGTGTGTGTGAGAGAGTTTGTGTGTGTGTGTGAGAGAGTTTGTGTGTGTGTGTGTGTGTGTGTGTGTGAGAGAGAGAGAGTTTGTGTGTGTGAGAGTTTGTGTTTGTGAGTGTGTGTGTGTGTGAGAGAGAGAGAGTGTGTGTGTGTGTGTGTGTGTGAGAAATAGAAAATGGGGGAAATGACAAAGCTGTAATAGATATTGATTAAATTAAATGACATCATGACAGCATGTTATTTTAACCTCCTTTGACCCTGACCAGGCAGTTACTAAGGATGAGGGAGTGAACGCTGTAAACACATCATACAGTGTTGTTTTCATGTTAGTGTTAATAAACACATCACTTATAAAGAGCTTCAACCTCCTGAAAACCCTCCTGAGACGTCTCATTCACCAGGAAACCCGACGCCTTGTGACTTTTCTTTATGATTTCTAAAAGAAAAACATCGAAAACGTTTCCTCCTGTTCGTGTCTGTTCATTCTGAATAACGTGTTCGTATTGACTTACAGTCCCACGCCGTTACAGACCGCCTCGGCCTGAAAACCCGGTTTATTTGGTCATAAAATCAATTTTTATTGTAAGGAAAATAAAGAGAAATTGAAAACACACAGTGGTGTGAAATTCCTTCAGCTTTCAGAATATATTATTTGTGCCGTCCTGAAAGAAAGCTCAGGAGAGAGAGAGAGAGAGAGAGAGAGAGAGAGAGAGAGCACAGAGGAGAAGGGATGAAGCTGCTGTCATGTTCTCCTCAGATCTTTACTTCACCGAGATGAAAAGCTGTGTGTTTGGGTATCAATATTATTTTTGAAAGCCATCATGAAGGAATGTTCATACGTTTTTAAGACGAGATAAAGGATAATCGAAAGCTGTTATATTTATATATAATTTGAAATTCATTTAATTAATTAATTAAATTTATTTATTTATCAATTTTCTAACTTTTTTTTGGTAATCTCTTGTCTGTGTGTACTGTTACTGTTACACCTCATAGCTCATGTGTAGCTCGTACTAAACGTATGAAACACGGCAATAAAGCTGATTCCGATCCTAATATAACTGTAGAGATGCTCTGTATTTCTCATAGAGTCACGTCTAAAGTGTTTAATTCCTCTTAT
>NC_083471.1:25987961-25990461 GCF_030014155.1 Tachysurus vachellii | reverse complement strand
ACGTCTCTGGTGTCATGTCACATGGCTTGTAGCAGGAACCTCCTGAATTACTCAAGTCTGGCTGCTTGAAGATCATCTGTGAATGAATAGAAGTGTGTGTGTGTAGTATGGGTGTGTGTGTGTGTTTGTGTAAACACACCCTGAGTAAAGAGGACGTGTGTAAATATGTAAATGAGACGATCGTCCTAGTTCTCACTTTGGTGCTTTTCCTGTGTTTCTCTGAATCAGGATGTTCACTTCCTTCCCTTTCACACTTCACCCGTCGTGTTCCAGACAGAACAACCTTTTTGTCCTCCAGTAAATGTCATTGGCTCAGCTCATGAGTATCAGTGTGTCTCACTTGCCTCAGATCCATGTGACACGCACGACCATAAAATGGTCTCTGATCTCTGTGACTTGTCCTCGACACGTTAAAAATTTTTACACACTAAGTTTGTCCGGGACGAGAAGGAACCGGTGGTGTCGTGTTTCTCATGCTCGGGATAGTTCTGGGCTGAGCTTTATCGGCTGGAAAAGGTTTATGAATTATGTGGAGGTCAGAGTGAGGCTCTTGTAAAGGAGGTGGGTGTGGCCCCTGTGTCTATCGGCTCTAGTAAAGGAGGTGTGTGTGGCCCCTGTGTGTGTCAGCTCTAGTAAAGGAGGTGTGTGTGGCCCCTGTGTGTGTCAGCTCTAGTAAAGGAGGTGGGTGTGGCCTCTGTGTCTGTCACAGTAAAGGAGGTGTGTGTGGCCTCTGTGTCTGTAGGCTCTAGTAAAGGAGGTGTGTGTGGCCCCTGTGTCTGTTGGCTCTAGTAAGTGTGGCCCCTGTGTCTGTCAGCTCTAATAAAGGAGGTGGGTGTGGCCCCTGTGTCTGTTGGCTCTAGTAAGTGTGGCCCCTGTGTCTGTCAGCTCTAGTAAACGAGGTGTGTGTGGCCCCTGTGTCTGTCACAGTAAAGGAGGTGGGTGTGCCCTCTGTGTCTGGCTCTAGTAACAGAGGTGGGTGTGGTCTCTTTGTCTGTCACAGTAAAGGAGGTGGGTGTGGCCCCTGTGTCTGTCGGCTCTAGTAAAGGAGGTGGGTGTGGCCTCTGTGTCTGTAGGCTCTAGTAAAGGAGGTGGGTGTGGTCTCTGTTTCTGTCACAGTGAAGGAGGTGGGTGTGGTCTCTGTTTCTGTCACAGTGAAGGAGGTGGGTGTGGTCTCTTTGTCTGTCACAGTAAAGGAGGTGGGTGTGGCCCCTGTGTCTGTAGGCTCTAGTAAAGGAGGTGGGTGTGGTCTCTTTGTCTGTCACAGTAAAGGAGGTGGGTGTGGCCCCTGTGTCTGTAGGCTCTAGTAAAGGAGGTGGGTGTGGCCTCTGTGTCTGTCACAGTGAAGGAGGTGGGTGTGGTCTCTTTGTCTGTCACAGTAAAGGAGGTGGGTGTGGCCCCTGTGTCTGTAGGCTCTAGTAAAGGAGGTGGGTGTGGCCTCTGTGTCTGTCACAGTGAAGGAGGTGGGTGTGGTCTCTTTGTCTGTCACAGTAAAGGAGGTGGGTGTGGCCTCTTTGTGAAAGGTTATGCGTAATTTAGACTATATACATATATTTTTATATATATTTTTATTTTATTATTTTTGGTAAAAGTGTATTATGACATCTCTTTATTTTTACACAAGTCCATTCTCTCTAGCTTGTACACCAGGCATCATGCACACCTCATTAAGTTTATAGACCGTTGCTGTTGACCGACACCCGATTTCCTGTTCCTCAGGTGGATCGCTTCCTGTACCATCTCCGTCTGTCCAACGAGAACCTGATGGACATATCCCAGCGCTTCCGGAGGGAAATGGACAAAGGCCTGGGCAGGGACACCAACCTCACCGCCGCGGTCAAAATGCTGCCCACATTCGTGCGCTCCACACCTGACGGCACAGGTAACGAGGGAGGAGGAGGAAGAGGAGGTGGAGGAGCGGTGCAGCTCCATCACACAGTAGCACTGGGCGTTAAGCCCATGAGATAATATAATGATCATCTTGCTTATCTTTTATCAGACAGTTTTATTGTCTGTAAATGATTCACAACAACGTTTTACTCCTAACGTTTCAGCGGAAACGAACAAATTCGATTAAAAAATATCACGATAGTTAATTAACGCTGTAACACCTGTATCATGGTGTTTAACCTGAGGCCCAAACGGAAGTCAAGCAAGTGTGTTTTCTGTTGAGTTTTGTGTTCAATCAATTCAATCGATACACAAAAAAACCGTTGCTAGACAACAGGGAAATATTCCCCACTATCATCCTGTATGATGCGTACAAATAAAGAAATAAAATGCTCCTGTTATCACGCTGTTACAGGAAGGTAATTAACGCCGTGAGTTGCTCTTACCTTCCTGAGTGGAAGTGAATATCAACTCGTAGACATATTTAATGTTCAATAAACAACACGGTTTTCATTAATGTGTTAGTCTTAAGTTTGGCTACTGACCTAGAAAATATGAAACGCACCGTAATACGGAACTGAAGGTTATATGATGCCTTCACTATAGACTCTCC